>NC_068995.1:51358422-51361617 GCF_001194135.2 Octopus bimaculoides | reverse complement strand
GTGTGTGTGTGTGTGTGTGTGTGTGTGTGTGTGTGTGTGTGTGTGTGTGTGTGTGTGTGTGTGTAGTTAGATCATATTCTGTTAAGAGCGTAGTAGAGTACAGTATAAAACTCGTCCACCTTCAGATTTCACCCAGTATTATTCAGCAGTAGTATTATCCGTATTGCTAGATTTGCGTTGGGGTTTCTGTAGTGTGTGAATGGATAATTGAATAAACTGGAGTCAACAAGAAAGAGTACAAAGGAACATTTATTTGTAATCACTACAATTGTTTCCACGCAACTTAGTTCACTTGGTTGTATGCATACATATATATATATATATATATGTATGTATGTATGTATGTATGTATGTATCTATCTATCTATCTATCTATCTATCTATCTATATGCGTTTATGTACGTGCATATGGAGAAAGAGAGGGGCGGGGAGATAATTATCTGTATTAAGTTCTGAGACTATTCATATGTTCAAAATATTCTCTGTTCCAGCCAATCAGAATCAAAGAAATACACGAGGATGTCAGCCCTATACATTCTAGTTTTGATCCTCTTCTAAATCAAAGGAATTGCAAGAAATTAACACCACACCTCAATTACCACCAGTACTACTATTACTACTACTACTACTACGACGACGACGACGACGACGATGACCAAATGGACTACTACTACGACGACAACGACGACGACCATGACCAATAGAAAATGAGGTTTTGTTCTGAAAGAAGAATTGCATGGAATTGTAATGAAAGTTGTGTCAGACAATCATCAAGAAACATCTGAAGTTATAAAAGAATTAACATTTTCTTTTTATGAAAGACTTAAATTTCTTTAAAGGAACACTAATAAAAAAAAAATGCAATCTAATGTTTATCTAAACATCTCAAATAAAAACAGGAAAATCAAAAATCTAAGGGATATTGTTGTTTGTTTTATTTTTCTTACTATTTTAGTGTTGTGTTTTATTATTCATTGACAGACTCCTTAAAGCATTGGACAAAATGGAGATGTTAGTATTACATTTGTTCCCTCATTACGATCGTTTCAATAATACACGGTTGAGACATATCATGAACAGGAAAAATGATTATGTAATATTACAGCGTATCATATGCGATCCATGGTCACTTTATCGCACAAAAGTCATATGTCGCATATATGTTGTAATATTACATAATTATTATTCATATTCATAATGTGTTTGAACCATGTGTTGTTGAAACGATCGTAATGAAAGAATAAATGTAATATCAACACTTCAACTGTTGAATTCATGCCGGCATGAAATACGGATGTTAAATGATGATGATTATATATAGAGAGAGAGAGAAAGAGAGGGAGGAGAGTCAGAGAGAGAGGGAGAGGGAGAGAGAAGGAGAGGAAGAGAGAGAGAGAGGGAGAGAGAGAGAGAGAGAGGGAGAGAATTGCGCGTGCGCCACACACACACACACAGAAATATATATATTTATACATGCATAAACGTGTACATGTGTGTGTGTGTGTGTGCATGTGTGTGTGTGTGTGTGTGTGTGTGTGTGTGTGTGTGTGTGTGTGTGTGTGTGTGTGTGTGTGTGTGTGTATATGTGTGTTTGTGTGTGTGTGTGTGTGTGATTGCCAGAAATCTATATTGCAAAGAGTGAGATTCGTTTCCGACATTTTTCCGTCTTACATATATTCACTAAAATGGCGTGATTTCATGGCATCCATTATGCATTTAAAATCGTCGGGTACAACAGATAGTTATGGATTTGAAAAAAGCACCGAGTGATTTTTATCGAAGAAGTCCATGCTATTGGATGATTGATATTTCATTATGTCGAATTTCGATATATATCTTTGTTTTCAGCATTGTCAAACCAAACAAAGATAACAACGTTGTTTTCTAACTATTCACGTTCTGGCGGGAGGGACCTTTACATCGTTGATAAACTTTGTTTTTATAGGCATTTATACATCGGTTGAGTTAATAAAAGAAAATTGAATGGTTTTGCACTGGCGTTACCTATTCACTCTAGCTGTTTTGTGTTGTATACAGTTGATTGATCCATAATTACCTTCGTTGCTTGTAAAATGCGTTTCTTAATCAATAAGAAAGGTGTGCCGAATGCCTTATCTGACATGCGAATGATAATAACAGTTCTGAATTTCGCGTTCAGACATTCCAAGCATCAAGAACCCTGTTCGTATACCTCTGAGTGATACATACCTGAAAAGAACTTAGATTCGTCATTTCGACAATTGTTCAATAGTTTCAATTTTGTTTTTAGCTTATCCATTATTGTTTACAAATATTATAATCGATGAGTAAACCAACCCACTATGGCAATATTTTATCTTCAACAACCACAAGTACACACGTGTACCCTTAATGTGAGATCCAGCTTGACACAGAGTGTGACAAGGATGGCCCTTTGAAATAAAGATATAACAGAAACAGGAAGAAAGAATGAGAGAAAGTTGGTGTGAAAGAGTACAGCAAGGTTCGCCACCACTCCCTGCCGGTGCCTCGTGGAGCTTTAGGTGTTTTTGTTCAATAAACACTCACAACAACCGGTCTGGGAATCGAAACTGCGACGTCGATTCCGCTGCCCTAACCACTGGGACGTTGCGCCTCCACACACACACACACACCTTTGTACATATATATACATATATATATATTTATATATGTATGTGTGTGTGTGTGTGTGTGTATGATTTGTGTGTGTGTGTGTGTGTGTGTGTGAGAGAGAGAGAGAGAGAGAGAGAGAGAGAGGATGTATGAGACGTTTGTGGATATCAATATGTTTATGTTTCTGCATCTGTGTGCGTGTGTGCGTGTGTATGTGTGTGTGTGTGTGCGTAAATTAATATTTTAATTATCCTTGCTAACTAATGTTTTATATTTTATTTCATACCATCTGTCTATTGATTTATCGATCTGTTCGTTTCTCTGTATATCTAAAATCTTTCCCTTTCTCCCTCTCTCTGTTTCTTTCTTTCACTTTTCATGTCTCCCTCTCTCTCTCTCTCTTTCTCTCTTTCTCTAGTTAAACAGACTCATAGGTAATTAAACTGATCGATAGATCAATAGATAATACGAAATATAGTTATAAAATAATAGTTGTCAAATGTAACGTTTCAAAGTTATGTAGCATGAGAATTTATAAAACAATGTATGTTAGGGTTTGCAGTGTGTGTGTGTGTGTGTGTG
>NC_068995.1:51354414-51357242 GCF_001194135.2 Octopus bimaculoides | reverse complement strand
AACCGATGCTGGTGTGCTTACGTCCCCGTAACTTAGCGGTTCGGCAACATAGACCGTTAGAATAAGTACTAGGCTTACAAAGAATAAGTCCTGGGGTCGATTTGCGTGACTAAAGGCAGTGCTCCGGCATGGCCGCAGTCAAATGACTGAAACAAGTAGAAGAGTAAAAGAGTATATTTTTAATGATGTTGGTAAAAAGGTCTAATAATGGTAGGTAACTCTAATTGCAAATAATTTCAGTCGAACTCTTCAATATGAGAGATTGAAATATTCTCATGAAAATAATCAAGAAATTTGTTTTTGTTTATTTACGGAGAATTGAAAAGTTGTTTATAAACTTATTTTACAGGTAAGCTTTGGTATTGTAATACAAGAACAAATACATTTGAGATTAAGACATGCATGACTTTTCGTTTTCCATTTTTTTTCTTGTTGTTTTTAATTTGTTTCCGTGCGTTGATTAATAACTTTGCGCGTGAATATTTCGCGGAATGTTATTTTGTTTCACATATTAATCTTGATTAATTAAATAATTGCTGTCGTTGTTTTTATAACCAAGGTTAGCTCTGCTGAAGAAACCCTATTACGAAAATATTTAAGTTGTGACCATCCTGCATTTTTTTAAAGTTTTTTTCCTTCATTTTATAAGAGAGTAGAGTTTGATTTGTGAGAGATTTAACTGTTATTGTCAGCCGATCGAGCGACCACATAAATGTTCCGTCGTTAACTTGTCGATTGAGATAAGGAAGCTATAGGCTACTGCAAACTGGAACCGATCCAAGTTAGTCTTCCGCTTTTCGCCCAACGATTTCGTTTTAACACTTTAGCTTTGCGACCACGTAAAGAAGCTATAAAATCTATTTACAAAACAATTAGAAGATAAGAAGGGATAGATGTCACTGTAATATCCTCTCCTTCCTCACTTCGTTTTTAAAATATTAAATCAATCTTTTAAATAAATGAGTTAAGTTTAACAAAGGAATTTAATTAAAGTGTCGGGGTTGTCTCCCTTACATTTCTTTTCGTTTTCACCAAAATCGGTCATGTAGGTTATATGGCATTGCATGCAAAAATTCTTTAGTTAACAAATAATAAAATTCAGTAAGGAGGAATAGAAGCATAGGTCTTATATCTATATTGGCTTCAAAATAACCGACGTTTTATATTAATTTAAACCCCAAAAATTAAATTAAGATTCCTTGCTGAAGCAAGCATGTTAATTTTTTGTTTTTTTCTTTTACAGCTCCAGCATTAGGAAGCATACCATTAATAATAACCAGGATGGAAGTTAAAGTGAAGCAAAGAACTCCAGAATGGTTTGAAGCTCGTAAAAAAGTAACCCTGACAGCTTCTAAATTTGGTGAAGCACTTGGTCTTGGCAGAGGCAAGCCCTATGATTTTTTTGTCTCCCTAATAGTTGACAGTGAGCATTACCAAGAAGAAAATGAACAAACTCGAAATATGAGTCATGGAATTAAAATGGAAAAAATCATTGGAGAAGCTTACGAACTATTAACTGGCTGTAAAACAAATGAGACTGGATTTTGGGTTCCACAAGAGAGTGACTTGTTAGCTGGTTATGTTGGGGCTTCCCCTGATGCTTTGGTTTGTGAAGGAAGTGGGTTGAACTGGACTATTGGACTTGCTGAATTCAAAGCCCCCATCTATAAACTGTACTCTGGAGATAATCTCATCCATGGCATTCCACGAGCATATATGGCCCAGATTCAAGGACAAATGGCAATCTGTCGAATGCAATGGTGTGACTTTGTGGCAGTTTGTGTAAAAACGAAAGAGATTATGCTAAAACGAGTTCACTTCTGCCGTGAATATTGGCAATATATCTCTATGGAATTGATAGCTTTTTGTCAAGTTTTAAAGGTTTGTTGCAAATTTTTATCATAAAATTGATTTCCTCATGTAATTGTTATTAAACGAATGTTCTGGCAGAATCGTTTGCATGCTGGGCGAAATACTTAGTAATATTTCGTGTCTTCACATTCTGAGTTCAAATTCCACTGAAGTCAACTTTACCTTTTATCTTTTTGAGGTTGATAAGATAATTACCAGTTATGTACTGGGGTCGATGTAATCTACTGGCCCCCTCCCTCACAATTCCAGGCCTTGTGCCTATGGTAGAAAGGATTATTGGTATTATCTAGCTGTATATGTTCATTATTTATGTTAACTTACTTGTTAACCAACTGTTCATGGTAATTGACTGCTGATGTTAACCAAATGTTTATATTAACTGACTGTTGGTGAAAGCCACTGCCTGGTACTGCATCAGTGCCCCTTGACTGGCTCCCATGCCAGAGGCACGTAAAAAGCACCATTCGAGCATGGTCGATGCCAGTGTCACCAGACTGACCCCTGTGCTAGTGGCACGTAAAAAGCACCCACTACACTCTCAGAGTGGTTGACGTTAGGAAGGGCATCCAGCTGTAGAAACTTTGCCAGATCCGATTGGAGCTTGGTGCAGTCTCCTGGCTTGCCAGTTCTCAGTCAAACCATCCAACCCATGCCAGCATGGAAAGCAGACGTTAAACAACGATGATGAAGCTGTTTATTTCGACCACCATATTTCTACTAATTTCATTGGTTTCTTACAAAATAGTGATTGACGTGGAAGGGAGATAATTCAGTCAGGCATTCGTACCACTATTTCTGTTTCACTGCTGGATGTTGCTCCACGCTGATATCTTTTATTTGTTTCATGCATTAGACTGCGGCCATACTGGGGCACCGCCTTGAATATTTTTAGCTGAACGAATTGACCCCAGTACTTATTCTTTAAAAGCCTAGTACTTATTCTATCGATTTCTTTG
>NC_068995.1:51345724-51353724 GCF_001194135.2 Octopus bimaculoides | reverse complement strand
TATATATATATATATATATATATATATATATATATATATACAGGTATGGTGATGCAAACAGGTAAAATAGAAATCAAAATATAAGTATATATATATTTTTGTATTAATATTTAGTTGTTGCTTCCATTAAATATTAATAAAAATATATGTGCATACATGTGTTTGTGTGTGTGTGTGTAATCACAGACCTTACTTTTTTTTTTGTCTTCTCTTCATTACAGGAATCCCGACTCCGGAAGCAGTGTGGCAAAGATATCCTTGGCTTCGATATAGCCGAAGACCTTCGCCTGAAACCATTCAGCAGGGAGTTGTTTCCGGGTGAGGCAAGCATCAAAGTAGTCAACCAGCTTCAAACGGGTCCCAGTAATAAATTCCTTGGACCAGGGAGGGTTTGGCTGCCCTTTGACATGTTGATGGGAGTTAAATATGAACTGCCGCCTTCACTGAAGTTGTACGGTGAACGAATCATCGATAGAATTGACAAAACAAACAAAAAAAAGTGATTTATATTTTTGTACTTTTGTATTTATTTTGTTTGTTGTTTTTTTTTTAATTGATTTGCTCTTGTGTATGGCAGGGTGTAATGTTTGGAACAGTTGAAATGCCTGTGTGTGTGTGTCATCATCACCATCATCATCCTCATCATTACATGTCCATTTTCCATGCTGGCATGGTTTCTATGGCTGGACACCTTTCCTTACACCAATCACTTCACAGAGTGTACTGGCCGCTTTCTATGTGGCATTGGCACAAGTGCCATTACATGACACCGGCTTGGGTGCTTTTATGTGAATTCTTCTCAACAACAAACAGCAGTGAATTCAGTTTTTCTAGGGGTTAAATATGTCCCAAACATATTTGAACTGCTCTAAACGTTTATTCATTTGCAACACTGTCTGCACATGCGTACAACAATGTATGTGCATATTCTCTTACGCCTATAAGCGCAGCCGACCCACGAACTAGCAAAACACGTACCTTGTGTACGCACATTCGATATTGTTTATATATATATATATATATATATATTGGGCTTCTTCCAGTTACCGTCTACCAAATCCGCTCACTTTGGTCGGCCCAAGTATAAAACACTTGCTCCAGGTGCCACTCAGTGAGACGGAACCATGTGGTTTGGAAAGCAAACTTCTTATAAAGATGTGTACACTTATTTCTAAACTGCGTAGAAGTGCGTCGTGTGTGTGTGTGAGTGCGCGCGCGTGAGTGTGTGTGTGTGTATGTATGTGTGTGCGTGTGTACATATTGCCTTACCTCAGACGCTCATCTCTTAATGGAGTCGTGATGCCATGAAATAGAGAGACTTGAGAGACCGACATTAAAAAAGAAACAAATAAGAATGAAAAAGAAAAGGAAGTGTGAACTCACTTATTCCAGTACAGAACTGGTACTTTATTTATCGACCCCAAAAGGAGGAAAAGATACGTTGACCTCGACAGTATTTGAACCCAGAGCGCAGAGATCCAAAACGAATAATACAAGGTTATTCACCCGACGCTTCAACGATTCAAACGATTGTGTATGCGCGCGCGCGTATTTGTGTGTCAATATATATATGTGTGTATGTATGTATACATACATACATACATACATTATATATATATTGGCTAAACTGGCAATATGACCATCCCCAAGTACAACAACATATATATATATATATATATATATATATATATATATATATATTAGGTTGGTGCAGAATTATTGCGGCTTTTTCTCAACAAATTCTATTCAACAAAAACAATAACAATATTTAACAAAAACATCTTTAAATGACGGTCTGACCGTCTGCCAAGCAAATGGGAAGCGGTAATTGAAGTAGATGGTGAATATGCTCCGGAATAATCATTTAAAGATGTTTTTGTTACATGTTGTTATTGTTTTCGTTGAATAAAATTTATTGAAAAAAAGCCGCAATAATTATGCATCAACCTAATATGTGTGTGTAATTATGTGTATGTGTGTGTGTATTTATATGCATATGAGAAGAAGAGTGCAAGTGCACGAGTGCGACCATATTGGTATAAATATATATGGAACTGTCCGAGCTGAAAGTCACGCCCACGCTATCTACCCACGCATTTTTTCCTCATTTATCATTGTTGAAAACGTCATTGAAACAACATCGTAACCGCCACCACCATCATCATCTTCACCGTTTTCATCCACCTCCGACCACCACCGTGACTAGTTCGGCCAGCGAAGAAACCTTTGCGTGTTCGTTCGACCCGCAAGAAACGACCACCAAGTCACCTCCTCCGGCTGCACAACCATTCTTCTAAGAGCAAGGAAACACATATCCGGCTAATTGTAAGTTTTGGAGATGCTATGTCGGAAGAATATGTTCAATGGTTCCTTTATTCTTTTACTTCTTCCAGTCATTTGATTGCGGCCATGCTGGAGCACCGCTTTTAGTCGAGCAAATCGACCCCAGGACTTATTCTCTGTAATCCTAGTACATATTCTATCGGTGTCTTTTGCCGAACCGCTACGTTACGGGGACGTAAACACATCAACATCGGTTGTCAAGCGATGTTGGGGGACAAACACAGACACAATTACACACACACATATATGTGTGTGTGTTTTCTCTCTCTCTCTCTCTCTCTCTCTCTCTCTCTCTCTCTCTCTCTCTTTCTCACTCACACACGCAGATCCTCGAGCTCTGTCTTCATGTGGTTCTTACTTCCACACGTATAAACAGCTAAGCTTAGTTCAATTTCTGCACCGACGACGAGGCACAGCATTGGAATAACCTTGTAATTTTCTGGTTTCGTTATGTCTTCTAAGTCTACACCGATTCCTCCTGACCACATGTTATTTCTTGTGACTTCTCCATTCACAATCTTCCCACATTGTACTACAATGAAGGCAAAGGGACGATTGGCGGAGTTGTGTGCGTTTGATAACATTCCAGATGCCTGACTTTCACTTTTGTTGAACACTTGACCCAATAGAGAGACTAACTATGATTAAAACATGCAGACTAAAGATTACTACACCGATACATTATTCCGTGCCCTCTGCGCAGTGGTTGTTGGTAGCAAGTGGATCTTTTACTCATCAAAAGCCGTCTCAACGGTCAGGCAATAATGAATTACAGTTATGCTCGACCCTGTCAAAACCTTTAGCTTAATCTAAGTTGGCCTGAATCTTACCAAAGCCAGATTTACTATCAACTATTGACATGTTAATCGAATAGAGTGACTAGATCTGTTGGAAATCGCACAGGTTTGGAATAGTATGCAGGACAAATTCCAATATTTTTACCAGCACTCTAACCAAACACGATGATTTTCCCCCTCGCACATCCATCTTCTGTATTTCAGTTGCCGTTGCCAGCTTTTCACAGCACATCACTCTTTCTAGCGAGAATCGCAGATGATGGTCGAGGTAGTTCACCATCTCCAATCAAAGCTTCCTCTGCGTTGTTGCATAAAGATCCACCGAAAAACGTACGCTTCTGCTTGAAATTGGATAGGACGTTCCCATCGAGGTCCGTCGAAAGCCAGATTGTGGATCTATTGACAAGTCGCGCCTCTACTCAATAGGGCTGTTAAACGACTTGTACTCACTCGTATCTTGGAGGATATGCTTTATCTCAAACAATATAAACATCATATTCAGCAACAAATAAGAAGTAGAACGTTATTTTGTCTTTAACATGTCAAAGGCAAATCCTTTCATAATACTCTCTTCGAATCTACCTACTAAAATTCAACCCTAGATAAGCATTTTCACTCACTATACCCTTGCTATGATTAAAGGACTCTCCTCTAATTTCTCTCTTTAATGAGACCACCACAAGCTGTTGAAGATTGTCCTGACGACTGCTGCCAGACTAATCCAGTCCCTGTAAATTATTCCATTTGGGACCGATGCACTCAGCTTCCAGTAATTGGCTTCTCAACTTTGCCTTATCTAGGCTTATCCGGCAGGTATTTGATTTAGTCGATTCTGAAAGGGTGAAATACTAAACCGACCGTAAGTGGGATTTGAGCGCTGAACGTAAAGAAACGGACCAAACAACCGAAAAAGATTGTTGTCCCATGCTTGACGGGTTCTTCCAATCCACTGTCCATGTTGTTATAATAGTAAGAAAACTGCAATAGCGGTAACGACTGACAATTCCAGCAGCAGCAGCAGTAACAGGTACAGGCATTATGTACACCGTAACTGAGAAAGGCGCGGTTTTGACGTCATCCAACACGTATTCCCTCTCTGTCTGTCCGTCTGTCTCTCTCTCTCTCTCTATCTCTATATATGTATATCTCACGTCATATCAATATGCATTTATTCAATCAGTTCCATTTGTAGTTTCTATGACAACGAAACAGTATACGTGCAGTTGTATATATAAAGGTGACAGTGAAAAAAGAAAGAGTGGAGAGAGAGAGAGAGAAACAGACAGACAGACAGAGAAACGAGAGTTAGAGACATTGACAAAGAAAGAGAGAATTAAAGACAGAAAAACGAGAAAGAGAGAGGAGGAGTTGAGAAGGGAAAATATGAAATAAAGAAAGTATTAGAGAGAAATAAGAGGCAGAGATAGAGTAGGAGGGGTAGTTAGAGTGAGGGAGATAAGAAGGGTTTATAAAGAGAGGGAGGAGCCCGATGAGAGAGAAATGAATGAGGGCAGAGATGTATTTAGATAGAAAGCCAAAGGTTTGAACTGAAGAGGAAAATCAGTGGGAAGAAAGGAACAAGAAGGGAGATGGATAGGATGGAGCGATTGAGAGGGAAGATGGAGATGAGACGAGATTAGATAGATAGATAGATAGATAGATAGATAAGCGGCGGTAAAGAATACCACCCGTTTTCGGCGTAACCTTAGCCCAAAAACTAACCCTAAACCCTAACCACCGGGTGTGCGTATTCTTTACCTTCGCCAAACTGTTGTTTATCACAAGCGTACTTAGAGTCAAAGACATTCGAGCCGTGACCAGCTCATCTTTTGTGTGTGGTGCGGGGGACGAGATGTGTAATATCTAATGTGTTTTTTAAGACGGTAGACTGTGTAATTTGAAGGAGATTTGACATCTTTTTCTAGCAAATTATGCAAACATTCGAAGACTCCATGAGAAAGTGGTAAAGGGGATGTAGTGTGTGTGTGTGTTAGTGATACAAAATGAACTCAGAATAGGACACACTGGAAAAGAGCGAGGAAGAGTGAGTAATATCATGTGTGTGTGTGTGTGAAAGACAAAGAGAGAGAGAGAGAGAGATGTGTGTAGGCGTTTAGATATGGAGAAATAGAAAGAGAGGGAGCTGTGTTTAGGATGAAGAGAAAAAGAGGGGAGAGTAAATTATGGTGAGAGAGAGAGAGAGATGAATAGGGGTTTATAGAGGGGGAGTTATAGTTGTGTGTGCACTGTGGACAGAAGGGAGAGTAAATGATAGTAAGAAAGAGAGAGAGGGGGAGTGTAGAGATGGAGAGAGATCTGTATTGGATGGGAAATGGGAAAATGATGATAGGACGTGGGAGGAGAACGATGAGTGACGAAAGAGGAGGTAAAGTACCAGAAGAAGAGGAGGAGGAGGTAGGATGAAAGATGAGTTTTAGGGGGGAAAGCGAGCTCGAATAAAAATATGATGAAGGGACGACAGACAGAATTTTTAAAAAGCAAGAACTGAGTGTGGTGGTGGTGGTGATGAGGAGGAGGAGGAGGAGGAGGAGGAGGAGAAAAGGACCAATGATGCGAAAGAAAAAGATGGGTTGGTGATAGGGAAATCGAAGTAGAAACAGTGATGAGAAGAGGAGGAAGCAGAGACAATTTAGGAATATATAGAGAGAAATAAAACGAATAGATAGATAGGTAGACAAAGGGGAGAGATGATGAGGAAATTAGATGAAGAAGACAGTAAATGAAAAAGGTGCGTATTTATGAGAGTGAGAGAAAGAAAGAGAGTGAAAGATTGTGAGGAAAAGAGCGAAGTGGGAGTTGCACGTAACAGATAATGGATAACTAAGAATCGATATTAGTAAACAGGTTCGTCGAAGACATACAGTCGGCGTTGTTTGGTAGATTTGACTGCTACAATTACTATCTTTCCATAACACTGTCGTGCTCCTTGGAGAAGCCAGTAGTATTACTACCCACACTCTCTCTCTCTCTCTCTCTCTTTCTCTCTTTCTTTTTCTCTCTCCACTGGTTGCACACAACACGCAACAAACATACCTGCTATTTCTTTGAAGTTCCTACGAAGACAAGGTAGGACT
This sequence comes from Octopus bimaculoides, assembly GCF_001194135.2. Lineage (NCBI taxonomy): Eukaryota > Metazoa > Mollusca > Cephalopoda > Octopoda > Octopodidae > Octopus > Octopus bimaculoides. Next base: position 51,347,489 of record NC_068995.1, on the reverse strand, counting down.
AAACGTATGTTGTCGTCTGTCGGGTTTTTTTAAAAACACTTTCACTCGTAAAATATCAACATATAAGAGGAGTGCCGTCGAAAGGGTTAGTAAATCTTATTATTATTATTTTCCCACCATCTTTTCCTTTTCTTTCCCCTCGTGTTTATTTTCTTCTTCTTCTTCTTTTGTGTGTGTGTGTGAACCCGTACACAATTTATAGGCTGTTTTTGTGATGTTCCACTCATTTCTACCCCTGGGGAAAACAAAAAACACCATTATTATTATCAAGTATGTACATGTTGTTATTCACTGTTTTGTATAAGCGCGCGTCAGCTCTGATCCATCAACATATCTATGACCGAAACCGTTCCAGCTGTGACCATACGTTTTAGTTTTTCATTCTTATTTTTGATGTATCCCTAAAAGAAATACTGTATTTATGAGTACAATATCGAATATTCCGTTCTTATATTTAAGACTTTAAGACAGATTGGTCTTATTTGAGGGAGTTTCATGCAGCTGCTTCTAGCACGTTCAACAACCATGTAGTCTCCTCTCGCCATGGTGTGTATTTACATATAATTTGTATATAATTTGTACACGCATAGATACACATATGACACAAACTCACATACATACACATTGTATATATACACATATATATATATATATATATATATATATATATACACACACACACACATATATATATACACATGTATGTATATATATATATATATATATATATATATACACAATGTGTATGTATGTATGTATGAGGTTGGTTTCAGTTTAGTCGCAGTTGCGCTCTAATCGGGCATATTTTACCTACGCTCAAAGACATTCCAACCGTGACCATCCATCATTTCTTTTCAGACATGCATTATCCAACGTGTTTTTTGTTCTATAAAGGCAGTGGGTTGGTAATTAGAGGGAGATCTGGCTGCTATTTTCAACAGGTCGAGCGACCGTGTAAGAGGTCTCTCTTATGTCTATCATTACTGTAAATCACAAATACATCAATCTGGCAGAGTCGTTCGCGCGTCGGACAAAATGCTCAGCGGCATTTTTTCCGACACATTGCGTTCAGAGTTCAAACCCCACCGAGGTCAGCTTAGCTTTTCATCCTTTCGGATTTGATAAAATAAAGTACCAGTCAAGTACTGGGGTCAACGCAATCGACTTTCTCCACCTTTACCCTCAAAACTATTGGCTTTGTGTCAAAATTCGAAAGAATTATTCTTTTCTACTCTAGGCACAAGGCCCGAAATTTAGGGGGAGGGGGTCAGTCGATTAGGTCGACCCCAGTACGCAACTAGTACTTAATTTATCGACCCTGAAAGGATGAAAGGCAAAGTCGACCTCGGTGGAATTTGAACACTGATCGTAAAGACAGACGAAATACCGCTTAAGAATTTCGCCCAGCATGCTAACGTTTCTTATTTCTTTATTGCCCACAAGGGGCTAAACATAGAGGGGACAAACAAGAGCAGACAAACGGATTAATTCGATTATATCGGCCCAGTGCGTAACTGGTACTTATTTAATCGACCCCGAAAGGACGAGAGGCAAAGTCGACCTCGGTGGAATTTGAACTCAGAACGTAAAGACAGACGAAATGCCGCTAAGCATTTCGCCCGGCGTGCTAACGTTTCTGCCAGCTCACCGCCTTAATTCGAAAGAATTATTGTAATAACCGTTGTTATTACAGGACCACGGCGAATTGAATATGCAAACATAAGCGGGCCCTGGCTCGGATTAATATCCCCTCAGTTCTGGAGCC
>NC_068995.1:51343633-51344734 GCF_001194135.2 Octopus bimaculoides | reverse complement strand
GGAATTTTAGTTGAAAGAATCTACCCTTGTACTTTCCATTTTTTAAGTTTGGCACTTTATCTGTGTCTCTTTTTACCGAACCGCTAAGTTACGGAGACGTAAACAAATCAACACCGGTTGTTGAATGGTGACGGGGATGGACACAAAGATGCACACGCATAGATATATACGTATATACCCGGGGAACTTTGCAGAAAGTGCCATGGGGCTCCCCAGGAAGTGCCACACTCGGAACTTTCCAGGAAATCCTCGGAACTTTCCAGGAAGTGCCACCCTCGGAACTTTCCAGGAAGTGCCATGGGCTCCCCCAAGACACAAAATACAATCTAGCTTCGCGTCAAACTACGTTGAAACGTCGAGTATCTAACGAGTGCGCATGTGCAAGGGACAGACGGCAATAAACAACTTACAAAAGTGCTTAGTAGAAGACAGTTAAGCCGATCAACCATTGATACATGCTTCTCCTTCACGTAAGGTCAACTATCTGACTACATATGGTATACAATATGCATAGATAAATATTTATCTTATAAATGTATACTACGTATGTGTTTGTTTGCGTCTGTGTGTATCTCTCTCTCTCTCTCTCTCTCTCTCTCACTCACTCTCTATCTCTCTCTCTCTCTCTCTCTCTCTCCCTCTTTCTCTCTCTTTGTATGTATAGATATGTGTATATATATATATAGAGAGAGAGAGATAAAAGTATATACTCTTTTCTCTATTACTCTTTTACTTGTTTCAGTCATTTGACTGTGGCCATGCTGGAGCACCGCCTTTAGTCGAGCAAATCGACCCCAGGACTTATTCTTTGTAAGCCTAGTACTTATTCTGTCGGTCTATTTTGCCCAACCACTAAGTTACGAGGACGTAAACACAGCAGCATCGGTTGTCAAGCGATGTTGGGGGACAAACACAGACACACAAACACATATATATACATATATACGACGGGCTTCTTTCAGTTTCCGTCTACCAAATCTACTCACAAGGCTTTGGTCGGCCCGAGGCTATAGTAGAAGACACTTGACCATGTGGTTGGTAAGCAAGCTACTTACCACACAGCCACTCCTGCGCCCATATATATATATATATATATATATA
>NC_068995.1:51336487-51343316 GCF_001194135.2 Octopus bimaculoides | reverse complement strand
GCGTCGAGGATTAAAGCGTCTAAGCAACGACTCTTCCGTCCAATTCGTTCTCAACCTCACGGACTTCAATGTATCCTCTTAGAGTTCTTAAAAACCCATTCCCGTCAGTTTCTGGGAATGTGAAGGGTGTGTGTGTGTGTGTGTGTGTGTGTGTGTGCGTGTGTGCGTGTGCGTGTGTGTGTGTGTGTGTGTGTATCAGTTTTCATTATACGTGGACAAACTTCAAAACCTATTTCTTTCTACCATTGCGCCATTGAAAACGAAACCAGCTCAAGGAATTAGAGACAGAGTAAAAGAGAGACAGAGTAAAAGAGAGACAGACAGTCAGACAAGACATAGCCGGAGAGAGACGGAGATAGAGGAGGAAGAGAGAAAGAGAAAGATGGCGGGAGAAAGAGAAAGATGGAGGGAGAAAGAGAAAGAGTGAGATACAGAAATCTATCTTCAAAAACTAATTACTATGCGTTGGAATCATATTTGATTTAATTACAAATGATTTTTCAATTAGTGAGCGATGTGATTAAGAACTGATAATAACAGCTGTTGACCATATTTTAGTCTTTGTGTTAGAGGAAGAGAGAGAGAGAGAGGGGGGAGAGTAAGATGGAGAGGGGAAAAGAGGAAGAGATAGACAGTTGGAGGAGAAAATGTGATGAAAATTCCTCAAGGCCAGTGACTCCCGAAGTGGGCGGTATTGCCCCTCCAGGGGCGGGGGATAGATCTTGGGGGCATTGAAGAAAAGTAGGGGTAGCCAAAAGGGACGATGGGTTTAAAGATAACTAAATAATGCTTTCATTAAGTTAAGATTTTGTTTGTGTGTGTGTGTGTGTGTGTGCTATTGTTTTGAATTTGCTACAGAAAGTGGTCTACGATCCAAGCCAAGGGGTCGACAGCCCGAAGAAGTTTGGGAACCAGTGCTCTAAGGGCAGGTATGGCTGTGTGGTTAAGAAACTCGCTTTGCAGCCACGACGTTTCGGGTTCAGCCTCATTGGGCAGCACCTTGGGCAGCACCTTGGAAACCGTGTGAAAACCCGTCGTATATTTGAGCATCTCTGTGTGTGTCTTGTGTTTGTTCCCATCACCGCTTGACAACCGGTGTTGGTTTGTTTACGACCCCGTAACCTACGGGTTCGGCAAAAGTAACAATAGAATGAGTACCAGTTAGTGCCTGGAATCTGGTGGGGGTAAGGGGTGGCGTGTTGATACTAACAGCTACGCACGGCCTTGTCCGAGTTTATTGATATCTTCAATAAATACAATCGCGCGTGAATTCACTATAATTTGGATAAATCACTTAAAGAAAAATTTGGGAAATCTTCGGTTGCTCTGGAAATATTGATTCAATCAGAATTGTTGCCTCCAAGCAATTCATAAAAATGTACAAAAAAAAGAAAAAGAAAAATTAAATATAGACACAGACATTGCTGCGTGATTACGAAGCTCACTTTGTAACTGCATGGCTTCTGGTTCAATCCTACCGCGTGGCATTGGGCAATTGGCTTCTCCTATAGTTCTGGGCCGACTAATTTGGTAGACAGAAACTGCATGGAAGCCTATCGTATATGTGTCTATGTGTGTTTGTGTTTGATTCCCCCATCACAGCCTGGGCTTTTAGCTTACTTTTTAATCTTTAAACTTTTACTTGTTTCAGACATTAGGCTGCGGCCATGTTGGAGCACCACCTTGAAAGGTTAAACCGAATAAATCAACCCCAGCCCACATTTTAAAGCATGATACTTATTCTATTATTCACTTTGTCGAACCGCTAAGTTATGGTACTTCAAAAATATCTATTTATGATAATGGAGACCCCAATAAATGGTGATGATTTTGATAATCATTTAACTATGAGAACAACAGACAGACCACTTAAGCAAAAATCCGTTTCAAAAGAGAAGAAATGGGTGGGGGGGAACTACCCTTTTTCTTTTCTTAAAAGGTATTAGACGTTTAATCCGAAACTTCGCTACCTTTCTCATTTCTTCTACGGCCTGTAGAGTGTAATTTGAAGTTGTTTCACTGCTACTTCTAGCAGTCGAGCGACCACGTCGAGGCTACCTTATTGTATTTATTCAAATTCTAAGATCTTGGATATAGAATACTTCTTGGAAAATTACGAAATGTAACGTGTCATTTTCTGTGTGTGCGTGTGCGTGTCTGTGTGTGTGTGTGTGTGTGTATACGTGTGAGTATTGCGAGCGCGCGCGCTCGTGTGATGCACGTGCGAGTGTGTGTGCTGTGCGTTGTGTATGATATAAGATATTGCGTATGAGAACCTGTGTATATGTTTCTAAAATGTATGTCTGCATACATGTGTGTGTGTGTCTGTGTGTGACTGTTTTCGATGGTAGCGGGAGGTCCGAGGAAGGTAGGGGATTCTGAACATTCGCAAGACAATTCCCATAAAAGATATCAGTCACTTCCTATCCTGCCTGAAAGCGAAGTAAAGTAGGTACCACTCTCCTATTATACACACAACACACACAGACATATATATATATTCATACACACACACACATATATATATATATTCTTTTATTCTTTTATTTGTTTCCGTCATTTGACTGTGGCCATGCTGGAGCACCGCCTTTAGTCGAACAAATCGACCCCAGGACTTATTCTTTGTAAGCCTGGTACTTATTCTATCGGTCTCTTTTTGCCGAACCGCTAAGTTACGGGGACGTAGACTCGCCACCATCGGTTGTCAAGCGATGGTGGAAGACAAACACAGACACACAAACACACACAGACACACACATACATAAATATATATATATATACGACGGGCTTCTTTCAGTTTCCGTCCGAATTCACTCGCAAGGCTTTGGTCGGCTCAAGGGCACGTGCCCAAGGTGCCACGCAGTGGGACTGAACCCGGAACCATGCAAGCTACTTACCACACAGCCACTACATTTATATGTATATAATCATATATATATATACATGCACACACACACATACACACATATATATATATATAGTATGCATGTATGTATGCATGCATGCATGCATGTATGTATGTATGTATGTATGTATGTATGTATAGCTGTCCACTCGAGTCCGAAGTCGACCATATTTGACTATAAAGAGAATTGCGATTTCGACAATGGTTCTTAAAAACCTGCCATACTCTTAAATGTCTTTTGCCTGATCCTACATAGTACAATTACATACATACATACATACATACATACATACATACATACATACATACATACATACATTACATTACATTACATTACAGTACAGTACATTACATTACATATATCATTCTTTTACATGAATAGTGTTGTCAGTGACTTTGAAATTTCGGACGATGAAAGTTAAGACGGCCGAAACTTCGAAGTCACTGTAGAAGAATAAACATGTACACTGCAAAACGTATTGAATAATCCTTCAATTAAATGTGAAATTGATTTTGTATACAGTTTGTGATTCACAAGAACGTCTAAATTGATCGTACGGTGAATCTCTGAGTATTTTACCTTTCATTCTTTCATGGTTAATAAAATAAAGTACCAGTCAAGTACTGGGGTCTGTATAATAGACTTTCTCCTTTTCCAAATCGCTGTTGTATCTCAATCAGAAACATTTATCTCTGTATTAATGTCTTTATTGTTGATGTCAGACTTTTAGCCCCAGTATCATTACTGCTCCTACTGCTCCTTGTTATGTTGTATAATATTCTTGTTGTTTGTTATAAGTGTTATCGTGAAAGTGGTGAGCTAGCAGAATCGTTAGAGCAGCAGACTTAATAATTTTGGTACCAGCTCTACGTTCTCGGGTCAAATCCTCTCGAGATCGACTTAGTCTTTTATCCTTTCGAGGTCGGTAACACAAATTCTAATCAAGCAGTGGAGTCGATATAATCGTCTGCTCTCTCAAACGCCATTAATACGATGAGTTTTTACGTTTTACTCAAGGGTGCCAGTCAGGTTTGAAAGAGATGATGACGGGGTCTTGAGCAAAAGGCGTAAAGATTTCTGGTTTCTGGGGCGGAGTCTTTAGTATTTCCTTTCAAATATTATTGTTTAGTCGCAGGCCAACCTTTTTCGATCAGACCAATGATGAAAGACATTCTAGCCGTGCCCGTACCTACTTTTATTCTTTTATTCAGACATAGCATCTGAAGGACTTCAATATCCAATGAGTTCTGAAAACAGTGCAGTGTGGTTTGAGTAAGTTTTAGCTATCATTTCTAGAGATCGACTGAGCGTATAATAAAGGTTTTGTCGCTTATTAGTTTAATTAACTAAAATTTCTTAGTTCACTTCATTTCGCATAATGGCCCCAACTTTACTTTTTTGTTTTCATGCAAAGGACGTCCCTGAGTATCCCAGCCTGTCTTTGTGCTAGATAAACTTCGCTTAGCATCCTTCCACTTCCTCAAGACAAAATACCCAGCAAGATCATGTTACGTTTCTTTAATCCAGATGCCTTTCAGCTGATGGGCTTGATGAAGAGTGGGATGTAGAAACGCCTGTTGCTCAAGGCCCTTTCATTTTCTCTTGCAAAGATGACACCCTTGAGAAAAACGTAAATGTAAAAGTCTCATCGCATTCCAGATATTAACGGACAGCTCTCTGAATAACCTACAAACCTGAGAGGACAAAAAAAAAGGCGGTTTTCTTTAAACCTGGAGCCTTCAAGCTAACTAGCTAGATATCTTTATCTTTCTATTTCTCTCTCTCTCTCCCTCTCTCTCTCTCTCTCTCTCTCTCTCTCTCTCTTTATACACATACACACATCAACGGTTTAACGTCCACTTTTTTATGCCTAAATGGGTGAGACGTAATTCGTTGAGGAGGGAGGATTTTCTACGACAAGAAACCCTTCCTGTCGCCAACATTTACTTGTTTCCAAGCAAGGTAATATTTCCATGGAAGACTGTAAACGAGGGACTAATATGATTGTGCCGTTCGTTTATTACTCTTTCCCAAATATACTTCCTTTCTTACTCCCAAAAATTTTCTTCCTTTGAACATTTCTATCCCACACAGGCGTAGCAACTCCCTCTAATTTCCTGTCATTTTCTACTATGTTCATGTTCTTGGGGATGATGAGAAAAAGTTTCTTGTTTCTTGAAGAATGGATTTTGTCCGAAACGGCGGAGGTTCAATTTTCAGTCAATAAACTGGATATAAATAAATACATATCTATATTTTTGCGTATGTGTGCGTGCGTGTGTTTGTGCGTGTGTGTGTGTGTGTGTGTGTGTGTGTGTATGACTCTTTCTCTCTCTCTCTCCGTGTATCAATGTGTGTGTGTGTGTATATACCAACGTGTGTATGTCTTTGTGCCCCACCCCCACCACTTCTTAGCACACAGCTACGCCTACGATGTTTACGACGGAGGGGTGAATCAGGTTACGAATTAACTATTCCGATTTCCGCAGTAAAAACCCATCGCATCCTAATCTCGACCATTGCGTATCTGAGACTACATTAACCCATACGCTCCTCGTTGGTTCTTAATACGGTTCGGTACGATTTGAGATGAATTATGACTGCTATTTCTAGTAAATCTTGTTACTTCGTAGAGGTGCGGGTGTCGAATACGTGCATATTTGGATCTGTTCCTTGAATCTGACATCTCCTGATAACTTATCAATAAACTAAACAAACATATGGCCTTTTCCCGCCCAATAATAATATCTCCTTCGTTTGTTGTTTTTCATTCTCATTGTTCTATTTTCTTAATACATATATTTCCTTTTCGTATTTAGTTAATGATTAATCTCTTTCCCACGATTAAACACACACCCTCCTACCTGTCCGCCTACCTACCTACTTACCTACCTACCAACTTACATACATACATACATACATACATACATACATACATACATACATACGTTTCTGTATTTTACTTGTATACACAAGCAATGTGTAGTTTCTATTTCACGTGCCGTTGAACGAAAGTATTGACCTTTGAGTCACTTATATACACTGATATACACAGTCTATGTGTTTGTACACACACACACACACACACACACACACACACACACACGCACACACACACACACACACATGCATATGCATGTGTACTTAGGTAGACAAACAGACAGACATAGATAGATAATGGATTGTTGAACATTTATGTTTACAGACGAAGGAAAAGGACTCAATAGATAAAGTAGAGTGTGCATTTTATATTAATAGCTGGGGTCTTCTTGAATCGTTACACAGTGTTTTACGTTTCTAAGTATTCAGACTATTAAAGAAAGAGAGCAGCGTGACAATATACAATAAACAATATTCGTAAGCATATCGAAATACGATTAATAAATGAGATTTGATTAATTGTCAAAAAAAATCATAAGAAGCTGTGCCGCACATTATTCTGTTTTGTTGTCATGCACACAACAAGCGATACATTCATCTTATTAACATGAAAAAAATAATTAATATTTTCATATATCTTTTCTACTTTAGGCACAAGGCCCGAGATTTTTAGGGAGGGGGCCAGTCGATGAGATCAACTCCAGTACTCAACTGGTACTTAACTTATCGACCCCGAAAAGCAATGTCGACCTCGGCGGAATTTAAACTCAGAACGTAAAGACAGACGAAATACCGCTAAACATTTCGCCCGGCGCGCTAACGTTTCTGCCCACTCGCCTCCCTAATATTTTAGGGTTAGCTGATTGATATTTGGAGATTCTTCAATAAATATCGATGGAAGTCTCTGCAAGAATTCGTCAATTCGATGTTTGGTTCTAAATTGCAGAAGACTATAATAGGATGTTATACGTCTACGGGAGACAAAGATTTCATCTTCAGGAGCTATCAATGCTGGAGAACGCATATTGTATAATGACCCAGTC
>NC_068995.1:51330594-51335641 GCF_001194135.2 Octopus bimaculoides | reverse complement strand
TATATATATATATTATTTTATTCTTTTACTTGTTTCAGTCATTTGACTGCGGCCATGCTGGAGCACCGCCCTTTAGTCGAACAAATCGACCCCGGGACTTATTCTTTGTAAGCTTAGTGCTTATTCTATCTCTTGCCGAACCGCTAAGTTACGGGGACGTAAACACACCAGCATCGGTTGTCAAGCGATGTGGGGAGACAAACAAAGACACACACACACACACACACACACACACACATATATATATAGGGGGAGAATTCGCAAAAAAAAACAAAAGACGAAGACAAGTAGTGTAGATATATATGTATGTATGTATGTATGTATGTATGTATGTATATATGTATGTGTATATGTTAGACAAAAGAGACCAGTGGAATAAGTACTAGGCTTACAAAGAATAAGTCCTAGGGTCGATTTGCTCGACTAAAGGCAGTGCTCCAGCATGGCCACAGTCAAATGACTGAAACAAGTAAAAGAGTAAAAGAGAGTATTGCACGTGTTTTCTTTTTTCATAACTGTATACCTACATCTGCACAGACACACACACACACACACACACACACACACACACACACATACGCCCTGTATATAATTCCTTCGAGAGAAATGTAACGCAATCGATATTGTAATGGTGTTTCTATCACGTTTTGTTCATCAGGTATTTTGCTCTCAGCTTGCAGCAGAATAACTTCCGAAATGTGAAATAAGCGTGGTTACAGTTATATGTCAAGGTTGTTGTCGTTCTCGAGTTTATGAACGAGTTTCTCATGAGAGGAAGGGCCGATGGGGATTGAAAAGCGGAGGAGAGCGTAAAAATTGCCATGTTTAATTAGATTAAATTGGTTTTTTTAACTTTCTAAATTTGTCCAACTATATCTTTTATCTTTTACTTGTTTTAGTCCTTAGGCTGCGGCCTTGAAGAATTTTCAGTCCAACGAATCGACCCAAGTGTTTGTAGTTTTTTCAAGCCTGGTACTTATTTTATCGGTTCTTTTTTTTTTTTGTCGAACCTCTAAGTTACGGGGTTGGAAACACACCAACACCGGTTGTCAAGCGGTGGTAGGGGGATACAAACACTGACTCAAACACACACACACACACATTCGACGGATTTCTTTCAATTTTCGTCTACCAAATTCACTCACAAGGCTTTGGTCGGCCCGAAACTATAGTAGAAGACACTTGCCCAAGGTGTCACGCAGTGGGACTGAACACAGAACCATGTGGTCGGGAAGCAAACTTCTTACCATAAAGTCATGACTGCGCCTATATGGCAAAGAATGAAGAATCACACAGATGCAAATTTTTTTGTATTCTCATTAACAAATAGGAGGGCGGTAAAACATTAAAAAATTCACTGATATTTTTGGGGTAGATAGGCTAGTATTTGTTAATTCCAGAACCACTAGATGATTCGATTAGCTCTCATACCCCCACATTCCGATATATACAATAGAAGTAGTGTTAGATTAAACTGGCTATCTATATATCATATCCAATGTAAACACATCTATAACGGTTTTAGTATGTTGCTTAGAAACGTCGTGCGTTCGATTCATAGTCTCCAGCTGTAACAAATCTATGTTACAAAGAGGGCAAACCAAGGGTTTGCTGCTTCTGGGATGCAGGCTGGGACTTGATCAACATCCGGCTGGGCTCAATTGGGTGAAGGGGTCTGATCTTTAAAAGACCCGAAACTTTCTGAGATCCCAGAAACATCATTGGCGATGCATTGCAGAGCATCCGTGAGATGTATCGTAAAACTATATACCTATATCTACCTCCCTCCCCACACACACACAGAGTCATAGTTGTGTTGTTAAGAAGTTCCTTCGTAAGCACGTTGTTTAGTTCAGTCCCACTGCGCCTTGTCTAAAGAACCTACCTATGTAGGTCATTTCTCTGTCAGGTCCTCCATAAACATAAACCCGTCCGTCCAGCAGTTTAGAGTCACATGAAAATACCGAGTGTTCAGTAAGCATTCGCTCATAAGATATTGTTCTCCTTATATGTTATTAGTGTGATAGCAGACGACAAAAGGCAGGCGCTTGAATGCAGTCATTCGACAGGTGTGAAACGGGCTATCGAACTCCCTTAAATCACATCCTTCTGTCAGCTTTAAAATAAAGGGAAGGGCATGTTAAATAAAGTACGGTCTCAGATATTTCGGATTAACTAGATCGAACATAGACAAGTTATTTTCTAGAAGCGGGACACATGAGACATGGCTCGTCAACACGTGGACCGCAATGCTAAAAAGAATCCAAAGTAATCTTTCATGGAGCGTGTCATTCAGAAAGCCCCGCTAGACGGTATGAGTGAAACATCTCTGATTTAGGGTCTGTTCAATAAGGGTTGATTTAAGGATCTAAACAACAATAAGCTCTGAACTAAACCTTAATCCGTTTTATGTAGTGTTTTTGGTACCGAAACACTTTCAAACTTCGTATACTAGTATATTTTGTGTTATAGAACAGATAAAAATTTCGTTAAGAAGGCTAAGAGAAAATGATGTTTTATATGACACATTCTACCAGTATCCCAAGTTTGAAAGTGTTTTGTTAAGAAAACAAAGTGGTGCCCGTCAATTCAGAAAGATCCCTGATTTTTAACATCAAATGAAACATATTTTCTCTGGATTCTTCTCAAGAAACCCAAATTTTGGTAACAGCAAATGCGTTCTGGGATATTGTCTTCTTTTAATAAGAATCTCCGGCTGCCATTCATTTAAAATGTCTTATGTAAAACCTTGACCACCATATCTTCTAATATAAGATTAAGAAATTTCATCCATGCAAATGTATTTATTCATTTGTAGCACCCATTATTTTGAATAATGGTGATTTGGAAAGCAATTTTTCTCACGGAATAATTTTGGAGACGGAAATCTGTTTACGACTATCAACTAAAACTAGTTTTTCTCCAGCTATTTTTCAATCTACTGAATAATTTCCAATGTAGAAATTTTCATAGTCGTCAGAAAAAAAATTATATTTACGTCAACGTTGTCTGCTTGTTACATATTCCCAAGCAGTTTTGTAAATAAAATAAAGATTACAGTGCCAGTTAATGCCATAATAAACATATGTTCCGTGGAATATTTCCTGTTAAAAGATCTGTTTTGTATCAAAATGTATGAATGCATGTATGTGTGTGTGTGTGTGTGTGTGTGTGTGTGTGTGTGTGCGTGTGTGTGTGTATGTGAATGTGTTTATATTTATATTCTATACGTGGGTGAGGTGTATGAACGTATGTATGAGCGTGTATATCTATGGACGGGTGGATGTATGTCTGTATGTATGTGTAGATAATTCATTGTATAAAGTATATGTATTACATTTTAAACAAATCGATGTCACTACTTCCCTCTCTCTCTCTCTCTCTCTCTCTCTCTCTCTCTCTCTCTCTCTCTTTGTGTGTGTAATATGCATATATCTATGTAAACAAACACACATATTGTCTAAGTGCGAAAACACCAACCTACGCATATCAGTTCCTATGTAAATATAAGAGATCATGTGTGAGTGCGTGTGTGCGTGTGCGTGTGCGTGTGCGTGCGCGTGCGTACGTGTGCGTGCGTGTGCGTGCGTGTGTGTGCGTGTGCGTGCGTGTCCACTCGTCCGCGCGCGCGTGCTTTCATACATTCTCTTCTATTTTCCTCTTCGGTTGTCTTTCTCTCCGAAGTCCGCCATCAATCTGTAAAACAACCCACAACAAGACTTCCAATAGCCAAGATAGACATAGTCATCTCCTTTAGTATAAGTGGTAGAGGTGAAATATATTAGCTGTTATTGTTGTTGTTGCTATTGTTGTTGTTGTTATTGTTGTTGATGATGATGATGATGACGAAGAGGACGATGGCGATGGTGGTGGTGGTGGTGGTGGTGTTAGTTGGTAATATGGTGATGCTGGTGATGATGACGGTGGTAGTGGTGGTGGTGATGATGATGATGACGACGATGATATGATGATATTCATGATGATGATGAGACTAGTGGTAGTAGTACCAATTGTTTGCTTTGTCGGCCATGAAACTGCTATAAATCAGACGACAATAAATGGCTGATGGATGGAGGGAAGACGAACTGTTGATGGTGAAGAGGAAGAGAAGAGAGATGGCGTTAGATGGTGATCTAGAACGAAAATAGTATAAACTTAAGAAAAAGGGAGATTCCTCTCTGTGCAGACGCTGGACATTCAAAAGATGGCAGCCAAATCTCCCTCATATCGCTTTTGATTATAGGTTTCCAGGATGAATTGAGCAACACAGATGACAATGAGGGAGATTTTATGCAGTCGATCTGTATGCTAGAGCTAGCAGCCAAATCTAGCTCAAATTACATCCATCCTCTTCATCCTATCGTCTTAAAAGAAGAATATATCCAAGAATATATTAGAAATTGTTGTCCTATAGACATATAAGATTAAAACAAGAAAAACAGGGTGGTCAGAGTTGGAGTGTCTTCCATCACAATGTCTGCGCCATTAGAACTGCTTATCTGGAGCAAAAAGAACGTGCTGTAGGTGGTCTACGTGACTTCTAAATAGAGTCGTCCATTTGTTTATTTCCACAAACATATTGTATGTTAAGACAAGGTGTTCATGTCGACCTGTACATACAGTATTGGCTTGAAAATGAGAAAGGTAAAAACAAAACAAAAAAGTAATTAGAGGTATATGCACTGCGCAGTACCTTGGACAAGAGTGGAATCTAGGGAACGGATAAACGGAAAGTGTGCGGAAGCTCGTCGTATACATATGTACGTGCACGCACCACACAAACACATACATAAATACACACACATACACACATACACACACATACACACACACACACACACACACACACACACATATATATCTATCATCATCATCATCATCATCGTTTAACGTCCGCTTTCCATGCTAGCATGGGTTGGACGATTTGACTGAGGACTGGTGAAACCGGATGGCAACACCAGGCTCCAGTCTAATTTGGCAGAGTTTCTACAGCTGGATGCCCTTCCTAACGCCAACCACTCAGAGAGTGTAGTGGGTGCTTTTACGT
>NC_068995.1:51325798-51329684 GCF_001194135.2 Octopus bimaculoides | reverse complement strand
TATATATATATATACGACGGGCTTCTTTCAGTTTCCGTCTACCAAATCCACTCACAAGGCTTTGGTCGGCCCGAGACTATAGTTGAAGACACTTGCCCAAGGTGCCATGCTGTAGGACTGAACCCGGAACCATGTGGTTCGTAAGCAAGCTACTTACCACACAATCACCATTATCATCATTGTTGTCGTTGTCGTCGTCATCAAACTCATGCTTTAAGATCCGTTTTCCATGCTAGCGTGGGTTGGACGGTTTGACCAGAGCTGGTAAGCTTGCAAGTTGCACCAGGTTCCAGTCTGATTTGGCTTGGTTTCTACAGTTGGATGCCCTTTCTAACGCCAACCACTTTACAGTGTGTGCTGGGTGTTTTTTAGCTTACCATCGGGGCACAAGTGCTTTTACATGGCACCAGCACAAGTGCTTTTAATGTGGCACCGGCACATATATGCACATGCATATAAATGCGAATGGCTGAAGAAACGAGAGAAAGCAACCCTCAACACATTTGGTTGGAGTTTAATAATTTGGTTGTATTTAATAATTTGACTCAACTGTACATTACTTAAAGTTTCATGGTAGTTGGACACATCCACCTCTTCAGATGTTCAAAGATAGATATGTGTGTGAGTGTATGTGTGTGTACAGACTAAAAATGCAGAGTACAGCAGAAAGGTTAATAAAAACAAACACATGAAGACATAAGAAAAAAACCATGCTCTCCACTCCAGGCCATGGTGAGTACGACTTGAAAGACAGAAAAAGAAATGGCATTTAATGAACTTTGTAGAAATACAAAATTTTTTCATCCATCTTCATGTGTTTGTTTTTTATTAACCTTTGAAATCAGGGTGACCTTTCTGCTGCACCCTGTAGTTATAGCACTGAAACAAATTACTGTTAATCCAGTGAACTGCCAAGAATATATCAATAGTTAAAGGCAGCAAGCTGGCTGAAACGTTAGCAGACCGGGCGAAATGCTTAGCGGCATTTCGTTTGTCTTTACATTCTGAGTTCAAATACTACTTAGGTCAACTTTGCCTTTCAGGGGTCGATAAATTAAGTACCAGTCGATCAGATCGACTGGTCTCCTCCCAAAAAAATTTCGATGTGTGTGTGTGTATATATATATATATATATATATATATATAGATATTTGCACACACACATATATATGAATATATATATATATATATATTCATGCAGGTGACACGTAAAAGCACCCACTACACTCTCTGAGTGGTTGGCGTTAGGAAGGGCATCCAGCTGTAGAAACTCTGCCAAATTAGATTGGAGCCTGGTGTAGCCATCCGGTTGCACCAGTCCTCAGTCAAATCGTCCAACCCATGCTAGCATGGAAAGCAGACGTTAAACGATGATGATGATGATGATGATAGACACGATATACATGTGTGTGTGGAGCATGTGTGTGTGGAGCATGTGTGTGTGTGTGTGTATGTGTGTGTTTATGCATACTCAATAACACTGGGCACTAAGTGAATTTCACACCATTTTGCTAAAAAAACACACTGAATCGTTCTGTGCCAATATTTATTTAGCATGAAGGTATTTGTTTTGAAAACAAGCAGCAACAACATCGACCACAATTTTATACATAGCTTCTGTGTGAATTACATGACCAACACCTACCGAATATGTAATCCAATAACCTCGCAAACCAAAGAAAAACAAACAATAAGTAAATAATAATTCGTTCTACTGCTTGTTTTCAAGTAGTTTAGTGCGTAAATTCCTAGAAAATTTTTGTTAATAGAGACAATATGTGTATTGACATATATATGTATGCATGTATGTATGTATATATGTATGTATGCATATATGTATGTATGTATGTATGTGTGGATGGATGGATGAATGAATAGATGGATGCATGCATGTATGTTTGTATGTATGCATGTGTATATGTATGTATGCATATATATATGTGTGTGTATGTCATCATCATCGTCGTCATCGTCGTTTAACGTCCACTTTCCATGCTGGCATGGGTTGGATGGTTTGACTGAGGACTGGTGAACCAGAAGGCTGCACCAGGCTCCAATCTGATTTGGCTCGTCTTCGTCTTCTTCTTATTCTTCTTCGTCTTCTTCTTCGTCTTCGTCTTCGTCTTCTTCTTCGTCTTCGTCTTCTTCTTCTCTGCCAAGAATTCACAACGACCTCGAACCCACAAGAGTAAACAAGAGAGACACAGATAGACAGAAACAAGGAAAATGCCCCCTTGTATTTGAATGCTATGCAAATATTATTTTTAAAAACTTTTCATTGTTTTCCATACTTACAGTTGAAAAAGTCTCAATGACTGAAACCGGTACTGAAATGTTTCTTATAAAATTATTTTAGCATTTTCTACCTTGACATTTTTTCCATATATATATATATATATCAACTCATGTGTTCCTTTTCAACCTTCTACATAAATATATATACACACACACACATACATGCCCAAGTATATATATATATATATCTTTTTCTTTCCTCTTTCCAGCACACCAACTTATAAAAGATGACCAGTACTCCAGCTGTGACTCTGTCACTACTCGTGTTCTGCCTTGCTGTGACAGCCATTTCTGGAAATGTCAGAAAAGTGAAGCTGTTGATGCCCAATGTACAACCCACAGTCGTGAGTATTCATATATCATTTGTTTCTTTTTAAAGTATTGCTAATATTACAAGCATTATCCTGAGACAGAAAGCTGCTAATGTGACTTGATCAATGTCTGTATTGCTTGTTAAGCAACTTCATTGGGTATTAAACTTTCAGGCATTTGTCATTCTGTCTCCTAAAATGAGACACCATAGTTTATTCTTGCGATTTATTCTTGCTTTCATTAAATATTTCGTCACCTTCACATCTCGCCACCTTCACATCTCGTTACCTTCACATCTCGTCACCTTCACATCTCGCCACCTTCACATCTCGTCACCTTCACATCTCGTCACCTTCACATCTCGCCACCTTCACATCTCGTTACCTTCACATCTCGTTACCTTCACATCTCGCCACCTTCACATCTCGCCACCTTCACATCTCGTTACCTTCACATCTCGTCACCTTCACATCTCGCCACCTTCACATCTCGCCACCTTCACATCTCGCCACCTTCACATCTCGCCACCTTCACATTTCTGCCTATGGTTTCAGTCAAGGAATGTGATGAGCTGACAGATTACTTAGCATGCCATACAAAATTCTTTGCAGCATTTCTTTCAGTTCTTGTCATTCTGAGCTCAAATCCTGCCGAAGTCAACCTTTCCTTTCATCTTTTACAGGTTCACTGAAATAAGTACCAGTTGAGCACTGGGGTCGATGTAATTGACTAGCCCCTAACAATCGCTGGTCTTGCACCAAAATCAATTTGAAACCATTATTTCGATCAGGACAAAGTTATTGCAGAACTGCAATAACAAATTAATGGTGATGACCAAGAAATATTCTGAGCACTCAACTGTATTATCTATTATTCATCTTGATACTTCAGATGGCTTCTGACAGTTACTATAAACGTGTTGAATAACATAATAGTGGGTGGTGCTGATATGTTGATATGAATTCTCACAAGATGGGAATAGTAATCCATGCGAACTTTGTGTTGTTCCATGCACACCCAGCAGTTGTGCGGATTTGCAGACAACTGCAGTGGATGGTGTTGAATGTGTTTGGGAGAACAATCTTAATGGCATACTGCCAAGCTTTAAATTTTTTAGATACATGTACACATACACACACACACACATGTATATATATATATTTGTGTGTATATATATATTTATTTATATATATATATTCATATATATATATATTTATATACATTTATATATATATATATATATATATATATATATATATATATATATATATATATATAT
>NC_068995.1:51318392-51325502 GCF_001194135.2 Octopus bimaculoides | reverse complement strand
ATATATATATATATATATATATATATATATATATATATACATATATACACATACATATATATATAATATATATGTGTGTGTATGTACGTGTGTGTGTGTGTGTGCATGCGCATGTAACAAAATCAATATATATATCCATGTATATATATCCACATGCGGGAAATTCCTTATTGATGCTGGTCGATAGTATCTTATGGCCAGCCACAATGATATTCCTATTGATTTCAGTACTTCCCCCATCATTGCTGCTAAATTTAAAATGATGAATAATGGACGCAGACACTAGTTTAACACAGGAATTTCTCTGGCTGCTTGACATGCTACAAATAACAGCCAAATCTCACAGCTGTCTGTTTTAAATCAAGGAGATACATACATTCATCAAAGGGGATGTAATTCCGGACACATTGTGCCTTAAAAATGGATGGGCTGACCAAAACTTAAGAACCTTCGGTCAAAAGTCTATGGTGTCATGGTTGACCTTGGATAAAAACAACGATTCTAGTGCAGCAAATTTCAGCATCACCTTGACAACAAAACAGAGTTAATGAGGGAGGCTCTAATAGTCACTTGACTTTCTAGAAATAGCAGCCAAATATGGTCATTTTACACCCTCTGGTTTTAAAATCAAAAACAGCACATTATATAATGGAGTCCTAGGTACTCCTAAAAAAGATGAGAGTATCATGGCTGGAATGCCTAAGAGCTTGATTAGGACTAGCCTGTTATATAGAGTGGTCAGTAATGTAGGTCTAACCCTAAACAAAGGACTGACCTTTCCTTGACCAGCACAGATCCTAGGACATCGAGTGTTTCTTCATCAATTACCTAGCATGGAGAGGATTTCCTGCTTGCTTTGACAAGCAACAAGCGGGAAGATTTGGTTTCAAATCTCAGGCAGGGTCAAGCTAGGTCCCTTACACACAACCATACCTGCACTTAACAAAATAAAGTTTTGAGGTAAATTTACTCTTTTCCACAAATATTTAGCCCTTTGTACCTCTTATAAAAACAATATTCAAAATACCAGTCAGTCAACGGTGGTCTTTACTCTTGTACCTTTGGCCACAATCAATATACAATGTCAAATAAAACAACTCAAATTCAATTAAAGTTTTCTCTCGTTATGTATTAATCGCTGATTGTTTCTCTTTCATTTTTCTTTTCCAGGTTGATACGTATTTATGTCTCTCCTTGAAGGCAAATACTACGGCAAGCTACATAAGTAAGAAGAAAAACAACTACTTTGATACTTTTGTATTCCACTAAGAATTGAGATGCTTTTTGTTTGTTTGTTTGTTTGTTTTTTATGTTGTCATTGTGGTGGTGGTGGTGGTGGTGGTGGTGGTGTGTATTCTTTTGAGTCAACCGCTACGTTCTGAGTTCAAATTCCACCGAGGTCGACTTTACCTTTCATCCTTTCGAGGTCGATAAATTAAGTACCAATTATGTACTGGGGTCGATGTAATCGACTTAATCCCTTTGTCTGTCCTTGTTTATCCCCTCTATGTTTATCCCCCTGTGGGCAATAAAGAAATAAGAATTCCTGGCTGGATTCCTAAGCATAACCAATTGAGACTATGGATATTATCCATCGCTCTCATTCTTAGTCAACCCTGAGGTCTCTTGACTAAACTTGAAGAATCCTCTTACAATTCTTTGTTGTGACATTCTAATCACATGTCTGCTGTACCAGAAATGTGACTTCTCAGTGTAGAAGATTTTCAGTTTGACATAGAGAGACTCACTGATCTTTGAGCTATATACACCATTGAACAGCATCACATGTTCAATACAAATACAGCCTTGGAGTTAGGTGTGAATAAGACCACCAAAAACTACAATATGAAAAGGGATAAAAGAAAATAATCATATCACATTGTCTGTTGCATGGGTTAACATGAGATGTGTTTGAACCTTAGGTGGAGGGATCTATTTGAAAAATATATTGCAGTTTCTACTCAATGCTGGTACAACCAGCAATAAGCCTGTAACTTGCTCTTGGAGGCATGAGCACAACCGATATAGTTCCAGGACCCTGACATGAGTCCAGAAGAGTACAAAAATTTGTAGTTTTTATGTATTAATTTACTTATTTATCAATTTGTTTTTCATTTAATTTATTTCCTTTTCTTTCTTCTTTCAGTTGGTTTCCAGCCCCATGCCAATATGGCAACTGCTCACCATCTTCTCTTGTATGGTTGTGGTTTACCGGGTAAAGACACCAAAATCTGGTATGTAAATATTTAATCTCTACCTTTCTAGTTTATTCTTTATCTCGGCACTAATTTATTCTTTATCTTGGCAGAAGGGGTTGGGGAGGTGGTTTGGTGTAAGCCATCTTTCAGTCAACACAGTTTCCATTAATTTATTAGGATCAGTTCCTCTCGTGGTGCTAATGACTTTGGGAGACTGATAGTCATTACATTTTCCTCTTTCTGTTTCTCATTTCTTCTGTTGTGTACAAAGGCAGAATGAGACAGTTGGGGTCAATTTGCTTGACTAAAGGCGGTGCTCCAGCATGGCCGTAGCCAAATGACTACAAAAGAAAAAAAAAAGAATACCTTATGCCATCTTTTCATTTTGGTTATTGATTTCGTTTCTTTTTAAGGAACTGTGGAGAAATGGGACCTAGTGTTTCTCGACACTATGCAACTGGTCCAACATGTCGTACAAATCCTTCAATTTTGTACGCCTGGGCAATGGATGCACCAAGTCTAAAACTTCCCAAAGGTAAGTTACATGCATTTATATGTGTTTGTATATGTGTGTATTCTCTCTGTATTCTGTTTTTACTTATAAATATGTGTGTATATGTGTGTTTGTGCATGAAGGAGTAGATCTGCAGACCTTCTGGCATACATTGCATTGAAAGGTGTACAGACATACATACATACATACATACAGACAGACAGACAGACAGAGACACACAGACAGAGACAGACAGACAGATAGATATACAGCTCTCTCTCTCTCTCTCTCTCTATATATATATATATATATATATATGTGTGTGTGTGTGTGTGTGTGTGTATATACATATATATATGTGTGTGTGTGTGTGTGTTTCTGCATATGTATATAGTAAATCCAAAAAGAACAAACACAAAAAACAACAACGTGAGGACATGGTACATGTAAAGTATTAGCAAATGCTCAGGGAAGTAAAGAAAGATGGTGTAATGTTTTGAGCATACGCTCTTCTTCGGAAACAGAAGAAAGTTCAATAGAAAGGAAGACGGAGGAAGAAAATCACCAACAATTCACATGTGGTTACATTTTGAAAATATACAGATATGTATGTATGTATATGTTGCCTGTACCAACAGATAAATGACTGCTGCTGTTATACTGTTTAGAGTGCCACATAGTATAGTAGTTAAGTAACGATCAATGATGTTAATGACTCACAACCCCTTTTGTCACCTCTTACACCCCTCTCCCTCTCATTTGCTGTTGTTCCCACCCTGCATTCATGTCTTTCCTTCCTTTTCCATCCCCAAGATTTATTCATTTATTTGTTTATTTTTTCTTTTCACCTAAACTACCATGGTGTTATATATTTTTATATTTTTTGTTTATCCCTTTTATGGTTGTCCAAATTACATTCTTATTTCACTCTTCCTTTCTTTTTCCTTTCTTCCCCCCTCTTCCTACTTTCTTCTCCAATTCTTCTTCTCTTCTTTTTTCTATCTCTTTTTTCTCTATTTGTGTTCTCTGTCTTTCATTCACTTTCCCCCTCTCTCTTAATTCTTAGTTAGTCTTTTTTCTTTCTCTGCCAGTTACTTTCCTTCAATTTCTCTTTCAAAATACTTATAAAATACCTTGCCATCTCCCTTAACTTTTGACATTAATTCTTTCTAATTTACTGCAATGGAATGTTCCCTGATGACCCATTCTGATTAAGCATCCAAATGCTCATAGAACATCACTTGCAGGGCTCCAAGAGACAATAATGGTGAAGCATACATAAGAATTAATAATATAAACTTCTGTTTATCATAATTTCTCATACATACATACATACATCATTTAACGTCCGTTTTTCCATGCTGGCATGGGTTGGACGGTTTGACTGAAAACTGGTAAGCTGGTAAGCTACACCAGGCTCAAATCTGATTTGGCATGGTGCCTACAGCTGGATGCCCTTCCTAATGGCAATCACTCCAAGAGTAGTGGGTGCTTTTTACATGCCACTGGCATGAGTGCCAGTTACATAACACTGTTTTCATTCCACTAGCGCCTGCCATACAAGCACCAGCAATTTAACCTCTTTAAAAGTCCGATAGAACTGTCATTTTAATGAATTTTAATTACCTTTTTCTGATGATATCTGAAAAGAAACAGCAATTTTAGCAAAACATATTAAGCAACACTAATAATAAATCAAAAAACATTAAAATAAACAAGCTTTTGACGGTTTTATAGATATTTCAAAATTATGATGCTATGATGCTAGGTGTTTCCATTATTTTGTCCAAACCCTGTATATTCAACATACATACCCTAATATAACATTTACTAGTAAGGTGGTGCCAATAATGTTGAAATGTCCTGAACAAGTAGGTGTTCAAAACTTATCTATATTAAAGACTTTCTATTTGACTGTTTTTCTTTTCCTTATATCAAAGTGTATATTTGTACAGAAATAGTTTTGACAGATTTCTTTTTGATTTTTTTTCTTTTGCATGCATGCATGTGTGTGTGTGTGTGTGTGTGAAGTGAGTATCTGTTGTGTTGTCTCTTTTGTTTATCTGTCAGTAAATACCTCGATAGTCACGATCTGAAGTGCAGTGGTGGTTTTTTCCGTTGTATATTTTAACAAAGGCAAACAAAATACATCTCCTTCATTTCTTTCCTCACCTTGATAGTAATAGGAAAAGTATGTTATCAAATGAGGTCCCACCGCAATCAATACTACTATTACTGCTTCTACTACTGCTGCTACTGTTACTACTACTACTACTACTAATAATAATAATAATAATAATAATAATAATAATAATAACAATAATAATAATAATAATAATAATAATAATAATAATCCTTTCTGCTATAGGCACAAGGCCTGAAATTTGGGGAAAGGGATAATCAATTACATTGACCCAATACACAACTGGTACTTATTCTATCAACCCCAAAAGGATGAAAGGTAAAGTTAACCTTGGCGGAATTTAAATTCAGAATGTAAAGACAGACAAAATGTCACTAAATATTTTACCTGGCGTGCTATTGATTCTGCCAGCTTACCACCTTTATAATAATAATGATGATAATAATAATAATAATAATAATAATAATAATAATAATAATAATAATAATAATAATAATAATAATAATAATCCTTTCTACTAAAGGCACAAATTAAGGCAACAAATTAAGTCTACAAGCCATATCAGTAGGCCATAGCAGAAATTAAACTCAGAACACAAAGAGCTAATAAAAACAGTATGAGGTCTTATTACAATTTGTCATTTTACTATCCAATAAACACTTAATATTCTTTTCTACTCTAAGCTCAAGGCTTGAAATTTAGCTGGGTTATACTACGTAACATGACTTAATATTCCACGTTGTTTTACATAACAGATTGCTGTATTAAATTTTATAGGTTATGTTAGCCATTTCCAATAATGCTAGCAGATACACACTAGATATATTCAGAGAGGACATGCTCCACTTCTACAATACTTCAAGGCTAAAAATCACCATAGCAACAAACTTTATTGTTATTAATTCCTTAGGTTTAACCTTGGCATTAATCTGTACAAATTATACAGGGTGTTCAAAAAAAGTCTCTCCACAGTGAATTTTTTTTTTTTTCTCCAAGATGTATTTCCAAACATTTGTAGAAGAGTCAACTTATGTATTGAAAATGAAGAACAACACTTTCAACACCTCTTATAAAGTTTTTTTTAAGTCTTTTAAAGTCTAATATATTCTTTTGTAGTCTTATATCATCTTATAAATATTTATTTTGCAATAAAATACTTACTGCAGAGAGACCTTCTGAACATCCTGTATAAGAAAACCCTTATGTAAAGTTGGCCAATATCAATACAGAATCATACCAGCCATCCATAGTTTTTAAACCTAGTTAAGAACATTAGAAGATTATCAAATCTATATTCAAATTGTGGGGAAGAAGAGAGCCATGATGTCAATGGTCAAGGGACTGACCGGAAGAGGAAGTGTGAGAAGGGAAGTGCAGGGGCAACAGGAAAGGGCTGTCGTTCTTATTATTTGTAGCCTACAGCCCCATGCTATCCTCTCCTTTCAGCTCTCATTAAGCTCTTGAGTTCAATACACACGCAGTCTTCCACACTTATCAGTCGCCTTCCTCCATTTGCTCTCTCCATGTATAGGCAATCAGTGTCCACACATAGATGATGGGCTCCATGCATCGTTAGGAGCTTTCTTGACTTCCTGTCCATCTCCTTTAGCTCCTCCCCTGTCCACTTCAGGATTCCAGCACCATACCAAACTACTGCAACTGTGTGCAAGTTTATTTGCCGAAATTATGTTTCTGGCATTCCGCTTTGAAGTCAATTTTTTTCTCAATCGCGACAGGTGCTCCCTTTTCGTCTTTTCAATATGATTATTATTATTGTTGTTGTTGTTGTTGTTGTTATTGTTATCCTTTAATACTTTTGCCTTTGTTAAAAAATTTTTATTGCTTCTATTTCTTCCCAGCAGTAATCCATAAGATGTGCTTGACCCAAATTATTGCTTTTTTAAATAATTATATTAAGACCCTGACGTATCATTCAACCCATCATAAATTCACATCACATGTGTGTAATACATATATGCATACATATACCTATATATATATATATATATATATATACATATAGGGTGTAGTGAATATACTGTCATCTAAATTACACAAAAATGAAAATAACTCTGACATCTCATTTTAACAGATATATTTACCTAAATTACATAAAAACATCTTCAAATACTAAAGAGTAAATTTATTCAATAAAATCACCATTGGTTCCAACCATGGCCTCCAGACAACTTCGGAATCTCCTGCAACCCTTCTGGATGGTCTCCTTGTTTAAGTTGGTGAATGTATGTATATATGTGTGTGTATACATACATATA
>NC_068995.1:51302443-51318326 GCF_001194135.2 Octopus bimaculoides | reverse complement strand
ATATATATATATATATATATATATATAATATGCACATACATATGTATAGTTTTGTTTTTATAATTTTTGCATTTTAATTTTTGGAGTTTTTAGTAATTTTTTTTCTTTTTGCAAGAATCTTTACCACATTGATTGCTAATGATTTATCCATTTCTTTCTCTGTTTCCTTCTTTTTTTAAAAAAATTTTCAGATGTTGGATTCAAAGTCGGTGGCAGTTCCAATGTGCAACATCTTGTCCTGCAGATTCACTATAAGAATGTGGACAAATTCCTCCCACCTAGTGAGTATTTTTCTTTCTAAGCAACTTATTTATTTGTGTGTGTGTGTGTGTGTGTGTTTATTTGAAAGTGCAAAGGAATAGAATGCCAGTAACTTTATGGCATATCATCATCATCATCATCATTATCATCATCTTCTTCTTCATCATCATCACCATTATTGTCACCACTGCCACCAATATCATCATCATCATCATCACATCACCACCAGCACAACCACCAACACCACTATATACAACCATGCCAGAAAATATTATATTGTAGATAAAGTAGATTATTATTGTTAATAATAAAGAAGATCATTATTATCGTTTTTACACTCACCGCAGCTCAAGAAATTACTACAACAATGAAATTTATCCATTCAAAAAGGGTTTATTTCTTTCTCTTGTAGAAAACGAAACCGATTCATCAGGATTGACACTCACAGTTACAGATGGACCGTAAGTATTTGTTCTAGGAATTCTCAGTCCTCACCCACAAACGCTTTCCAAAGTTAAGACATGGCTTATTCATTCTCAAATAATTTCTATTTTGCTTTTCAATTTTTATTCATTTTATTATATTTTTATATTTCATTGTCTAAAATTTTTCTCTGATATAGTATTCTCTCTCTCTCTCTCTCTCTCTCTCTCTCTCTCTGTAACTTCTGCTGATTATATTAAAAAATAAAATGATATCTTAATGATTTCTTACATTGATTATAATGCCACATATCTATATTTAAGGGGGAAAATTAATTGAATCAACTCTCATGGTGGTGATCGACAACATTACTAACAATATCTCCTAGATAAGTTGTTTTATTTCTTGTTTTATTTGTTGTTGTAGCCATCGTTAATTACTATCAATAATAAAAGGCATAACTGAAACTAGTTTTTTTTTTTTTATCTTTTTAGAATTAGACGAAGGGCTGGAGTATATCTTCTAGGAACAGGTGGTGTGATTCCCAGGCGTTCTTCAAGTAAGTTACATCCTGTATGCAACCAATTAATTCTTTAAAAAAAAAGAATCTGCTATTTTCTTCAAATCTTATTTCCAATAAATATTATTAAATGAAGGGCATCCAGCTGTAGAAGCCATGCACAGTGCGAGCCCTTGGACTCATCAGATCTTGTCAAACTGTTCAACCCACGCCAGCATGGGACATGGATGTTAAATGATGATGATGATGATAAATGATAAATGATAGATCTAGGTTTGAATGTGTGGTTAAGAAACTTGCATCACAACTACATGGTTCTGGGTTCAATCCCATGGTGTGGTGCCTTTGGACAACTGTTTTCTACCACAACCTTATGTTGACTAATAACTTGTGCATGGAATTTGGTTGATGGAAACACTGAGGAAGATCAAGATAGAAGATAATGGCATTTACTGAGCCTTAAAGTTTATTACCATACCAAAAATGGGGGGAAAAAAACCCTCACTTTTTGGGGTCCATTGATCATATGAATCACTAAATACAATTTAAGGGAGAAAACAGAACTAAAATATTTTTAATCCATATTTTTCTTTTTTTTTCTTTCTTTTTTATTTGTAGTATATCTTGAGACTGCTTGCCTCTATAATGAGAACATAGTTCTTCACCCTTTCAGTTATCGGACACACACTCACTCGCACGGTAAGTCAAACAAAATTTGCCATAACATTTTCTTACTCGAGTTTCCAGTGTCACCAATAATGATTTAAAGCATCAATGAGGACATGCTTGCATTGGAAACCTGTGGTTATTATGAGCATCATGGATATTTAGCATATGAGATGTAGTTGCAACTAAGGATTTGGTTGAGGAAACTGTATGGAAGCTTGTGTGCGTGCGTGTGTGTGTTTCGTTGTCTCGACATCACATGAGAATCATAAATGAGTTTTATTGTCAGAAAAGTCATGTCATTCATTTCCAATATTTTGCAAAAACATGTCTGGACATGGAAAAATTTTACGTTGCTCATTTAAAAAAAATATACAAATAAATTGTTTTTGTGTGATGTAGTGTTGAGGAAAGGCTGTGATGACTGTTTAAGCTTTAGACCTGGGTTAGTTATATGCATAAATTGTATTGGATTGTTATTAAAAATGAGATTGATGTTTATAAACTGTATGTATAAGAGTTCGTGAATGAGAAGGAATAACAAAAAAAGAATGTGATTGGAATAAACAGGTTTACACACTCAATATTGCTGAATTTTTAAAATTATTTTTACCATTTTCTCTTAGTTGGTAATAAATTTCGAATCACTTTTCAAATCATTGTCAAATCATGTCTTTTGTCATCTTGTACAGGTAAAGTGGTATCCGGTTATCTAATTCACAATGGGAAATGGCATGAACTTGGACGCAAAAACCCACAAAAACCCCAGGTAAATAATTTGATATCATTTTTTCATGCTCAGAATTGCTACAACATGAAACAAACTACCAGCATCAGTTGTTAGCAGTTGAGGCCCTACATCCTTCAAAACTTCCTTCAAAACAGCACACTTGACCCCCACCCACCCCCACCCACCTCTTATTTCTGAACGACTTATTCACCGTTCACTTCCTCAGCATATTCTATGCATTTTTGGTTTCTTTCTCTGATGAATTGTATTGCGCCTGAGATTGTGTACAATAAGTTCATTATTTTATTATTATTTTCTTATATTTATCATTATTATCATTAACATTGTCGTCTAGGAAGGTAGCGAAAACTGTCAGAATTTTACAGTTTGTGGTATTTAGTTATTTGGAATTCGAACCATTCTCAAATTAACTTTCCATCCTTCCTTTCCAGGGTCAGTGACGAAGTAAAAAAAAAAATTTTTTTTTTAAAAACTGATCCACTCTTAATGGGTTAAAATGCTTCGACTGACTTGAACAACCTCTAAAATCTGTGGATCCGACTTTATATTAGATATCCTCATACATATGCATACACGTACACAATACATAAAACGTATATATGTATATATAGCCGAGTTCATTCTTTATTATTATTTTGTTTTTAATAAAATATGGTACGTTGTCTTCTGCTGAACCGGGGTCATCCCTCGACCCTAGGGTCACAGCAGATCCTCATCTCATGGAGAGTACACGGCGTAAAACGTGTGCGGAACCGAGCAACACTATTTTCTGAAGTTCTCCCACTTTAACACTGTAAGGGAGTTTGTTGAGCTGCTTATCAAAGCCCTTATTATTATTATTATTATTATTATTATTATTATTATTATTTAATTCGAAGTTACTCCGTCGCTACAAGAAATTCGAAAAATAATTTCAAAGAAATGTATTGTTCAGGGGAGAGAACTCGTGCGAACTGTCGTTACTGGCGATGTGAAGCAGAAAGCAAACTAAATGAGAAGAGAGGAAAAAGGAGAAGAGGCGAACAAGAATATCGTGAATTAGACTTAAAATGCAATGAATGCGTGTGAAGGTAGCAGCACAAGAAATGCCAAAGCAGCGATCCATAATATTCAATCTGCTGAGAGCTGACGACATTTACCATATTTTTGGTCCTCCAAAGTCGTCTTGGTGTATAATTCGAACTACTGTTTTTTGTTTTTCTGTTTCGTTTTTTTTTGGTGGGGGGGAGAAAATTTTGGTATGAAAGTGTTGGATTAACCATTAAGCAAAACAAGGTATCAATGGGAGTGAGGAGGGCACCACAGAAATGGTGATTTCTCGTGCGTCTTCACATTCTGAGTTCAAATTCCGCCGAGGTCGACTTTGCCATTTGTACTTTCAGGGCCGATTAAATAAGTACCAGTTACACACTGAGGTCGATGTAATCAAGTTAATCCCTTCCCCAAATTTCAGGCCTTGTGCCTATAGTAGAAAGGATTATTATTATTATTATTTTTATTTCTATTTTTGCTGTATTCCTGTATTTTTCTATCCTTCAGATGTTTTACAACACAACAACTTCAGGTCTGGAGATTAGGAGAGGTGACATCCTTGTAAGTACCATACTTATTCATATCCTAAACAAACTGAACAGAGACTGACTCATTCTCTCTGTTCTTCCTGCAATGATTTTTTTTTTAAATTTGGGGGATCTTTTCTGTTTGGCTGTCACTTTTCAATCTTTTGAAGTTTTGTTTCAATTGATTTCATATTTGGTGTATTTGTATAGTTTTCTAAAGTAATCAGTGACAGGACATTCATTTTCACTATAAATCAATAAATAAAGAGTTAATAGCTTTTAAAGTTTGCAAATTTTGGGTAACTTTATCCAGTCGAAAGCCACAGACATATAGGTGCCTGTTTCTATAGTAACAAGTTAAGCTATTACCAAGCTGCTTACCATGTGTTCTTCTTGCCGCTTATTGAATACTTACAACACATCTGGTCTGAAGTGATCATAAGATGTGCTAAAAATAATAGCTATATAGGCCTTAGATTACACATGAATTTCTTTTTATTTTTGCATAACCATATGAATTCCCATATGTAGAAGACAAATTTACAAATATTTTCTGAAAATTCCCCCAAAATAAAAATGTTAAGGGGTTATATGGTGTCCATAAAGTAGAAATTTGCCAATATTTCACTTTTTTTTACAGTTGACAACGCATGCAGTCATGCACAAAATGACAGCTTCCAAATCTTGTATATATATCATATATACATATATATATATATACGTGTGTGTGTGTGCGTGCGTGTGTGTGTGTTTATATCTATGTAGCTCATTATTGAAATATTGATTTTTCAGGCTGCTCGCTGTACCATGGTCAATAACGATAGTCATGATATCTTTATTGGGTAACTATCATTTTTTGTCATTTTATTTCATTAGATGCAAGCATGGCTGTCATCATTATCATCATCGTCGTTTAACGTCCGCTTTCCATGCTAGCATGGGTTGGACGATTTGACTGAGGACTGGTGAAACCAGATGGCTACACCAGGCTCCAATCTGATTTGGCAGAGTTTCTACAGCTGGATGCCCTTCCTAACGCCAACCACTCAGAGAGTGTAGTGGGTACTTTTACGTGTCACCCGCACGAAGGCCAGTCAGGCGGAACTGGCAACGGCCATGCTCAAGATGGTGTGTGGTTAAAAAATTTGTTTCCCGGTTACAGTGTTTGGGGTTCATGTCCCACTATGTGAAGCCTTGGCCAAGTGTTGCTACTATAGTCCTGGGCCAACCAAAAGTTTTTGCGAGCAGATTTGGTAGACAGACACTGAAAACAGCCCTTTGCAAATATACATGTATGTATATATCTTTGCATGTGCGTATGTGTGTATGTGTATATGTATATGTGTGTGTGTGCATGCATTATTGTCATGGGTTTCAGGAACATCTCACAGAGACTCTGAATGTATGATCAATGAAATTCCTGGGACCACACAGCATTTCAAGTTTTTTTAACATCAAAACTCCTTGCCTTTACATAAATATAATATGTTTAAACATGCTAAAATAAACTTATGTTTTTAAAATTTTCTAATTA
Source organism: Octopus bimaculoides (assembly GCF_001194135.2). Classification (NCBI taxonomy): domain Eukaryota; kingdom Metazoa; phylum Mollusca; class Cephalopoda; order Octopoda; family Octopodidae; genus Octopus; species Octopus bimaculoides. The sequence continues at coordinate 51,312,612 of NC_068995.1, read as the reverse complement.
TCATTTTCTCTTTCTGTTTTTTTTCTTTTTTTTTCTAAAAAAAAATGCATAAAATGCATGATTGAAATTAACAGATCAACCCAAAATAATGAGATGTGCAATTTCTACATGATGTACTACGTTGAAGGTGCCAATATTCCAGACGATAATTACTGCATGTCACCAGGTCCATTGCGCTGGTCTTGGAGGAATTTCTATTTCCAGCGACGCTTCAAGATGTCGAATGCTCCAGACACGATAAGTGTTGAACCAGAATCAGGCACGTATTATGCTCAAGAGATTTTGCAGAACGAAAAGGAAAACAATGCTGATGGTGGCGAGGGTGAGGTGGAGGACGTGGAAAAAGAGAAAGGAGAAGATGAGGAAATGCAGAATGACGAACAGATGAGTGAAATGAGCAACTTGTTGAATCTGCTGCGTGAAGAGGAAGAGAAAGAAGAGGAGGAGGAGATAAAGCGAAGAATTCAAAGATACGAGGATCTGATGACCAAGTAAATTGCTAAATCAAAAGAGGAAGCACACACACACACACACACACACACATGAACACACACGAACACACACACACATTCATGAACACAAATAAAAAACAAAAACAGGGAAGTCCCACTATTACTTGTTATGGTTGTGTTATACTACTACTATTCCTACTGTAACTACTACTACTACTACTACTACTACAGCTAATAATAATAATGATAATAACATTAATAATAATAATAATAATAATTCAACAAACATACAAAATAGGGTGAAAAAATGTGTAGTTATCAGACATTCTATTTTTCCTGACATTTCTTTTTTCTTAAGGTTTCATGCATATGCACACATGTACACATACACATGCAGACACAAACACACACATATATGTATGTGTATATATATATATACATTGGTTTGTTGAATACTCAAATAAAACTGTATTAATTGATTAAATTTTATTTCATCTGCTCTCAAGTCTTATCTTTAACTTTAATAAACTCTAAGTATATATGTGTGTACATATATATATATATATACATACTTACATACATACGAATTTAGATTTTCTATGGTTTCTGTGGTTTAGTATATTATATTTTGAAGAGATATTTCTTTAATGAATATATTATGTAAAATATCATAAAATATCAAACATTATCATCAAGTTAGAAAACAGAGAGATCTAAGAGATACAAATTAATTTATTAATTAGTCAACATATTCCCCTACAATTGTTTCATTTCGCAACCAAAATTAAAATCACAAAGCATATATATAAATATATAATTTTGCATTTTAAATACCTTGTACGGAAAATCATCAGGGTGTACAAAGGACAATGCAAGGATTACATTAGGCCTTTCCTCCATTATTCCCTGAAAGAATTCCTTCATTTCCTAAGTCTTGCTAGTTTTGGTTTATCATCGATTCTTCATTAACTTTGCTTGTTTTTCTAGGTAGAGGTGCTGGTCCCATGCAAACTCATTTTTACCTTTGAGAAGGGATGGTCCATTTTACTCTAGCCTCTGTCCAGTATGGGAGGTCCTACCAGAAGCTTTTGTTCTGCTGGCACAGGCCTCAGTGTTATTTAGGCATACAAGCCTCTACATCACATCAAGAACTGGATCTTGAGGTGGTTTTGCTAAATTTAAGAAACCAGTATTTTTCCAGACCTTCCAGAATTGTTGTTGGTCTGGTGTTCTACCAATGTTATTTCTACCAGAACATGAAGATGAAGATATTACAGTGGTGGTGGTGGTGGTGGTGGTGGTGTGGTGGTGGTGGTGTGGCGGTGGTAGGGCTGTCAGCTGTCTTGACCAGTTTGACATTTAATAATCATAGTTGAGTTAGGTACGTAAAATTTACAACTAAAAAATCATTTCTCGAAAGAATTAGCAACATAGACAACCATAGACACATACATACACACACATGAAGGAACTGGCATACCAAAATAGATTGGCTTAATAAATATGATCCCTTGATCTTTTAGGAACCAAATCTCCATTCTCCATCAGAATTAGACCCTTCCATCTGAAGGAAGAAAAAGAACATATTACAAAATGTAGTTCTATGTACACTCTACTTACAGAAAGAAAAAACACAAAAAAGAAAACCTGGATGATCACAGCTTGAATGATTTTAATCATAGATCTACATAACCAGTTTTGTTCTGGGGCTAAACAATAAAAGTAACAACAACTATAATAATAATAATAATAATAATAATCTAATGGTAATTAAAAAAGTTCTCCCTCAGTAATGTATTGTATATCTTTGAATAGAAGGTAAATTATATTTTTTACAAAAAATTTTAAAATATATTTTACATAGTTTAAATATGGCGTTTCAGATATCAGGAGCTTGTTTTTCTACATTATTCTCTTTCTCTCTGTCTGAAACACACTTGCACACATACACATATATATAATCAAACCCATGCCAACATGAAAAATGTAAAAACAATTATGATGATGATGATGATAATGCTGATGATGATGTCACATGCTACATGTTATATCTCACACACAATCACACACGTCTTAATATTTATGTACCTGTAATATATATTTGTTGTTATATAATATATATATATATATTAATAAAATACATAATGCACAGAGTATATATGTTTGTGTATGTTACGTTAAAAAAACAACCTATATTTGAATATTTCTATGTGCATATATACACATATACATATATATATATATATATATATATATACACATATATATGTATGTATATATATCTATCTATTTGTATATATATATATATATATATATATATATATATATATATGGAAACACTTAACTGCAAAGATTTAAGAGACCATAAATCAGATTTCATTCTGGAATTCAAAACACAAACTCAGATATTTACAAAGTTTAATATTTCAATTCAAAAAATATATATTTACTCACACACACACACACTCACATACACACAGTCACACACACACACAATCACAATCACACACACAAACATACTTACACACATATTTGTCTATATATTTCAGATTTGTAAATAAAAATATGTCTTAATAAATGTTGCAAACCTCAATAAGCTCTCAGCTTCTGAATTTTTGTGTCAAAAATAAAGAGAAAAAATATTATGATGATGATAATCCTTTCTACTATCAGCACAAGGCCTGGATTTTCTAAGGAGGGAGGACAGTCGTTCACATCGACCCCAGTACTCAACTGGTACTTAATTTATCAACCCCAAAAGGATGAAAGGCAAAGTCAACCTTGGCAAAGTCAACCTTGGCAAAGTCAACCTTGGCAGAGCCAAACCCATGGAAATTCTATGGGTTTTCCTAGTGAAGACTGAAAACTATAGCTATCTGTTGTTTCTGTGATGGAAGAGATGATGACAAATGACAGGCAAGATAGACAGACAGACAGACAAATAACTTCCTTTATTAGCCACACAGGGCCAAACACAGAGGGGACAAAATACAATGTAGAGCTTTTCTTTTCAAAAGAAAACAGAAAATAGAAAAAAAGAGACTGAATACTGGCTTTGTTTCTCCTCGTGCGGTTCCAATGCTTTCGTTTCTTAGAGCACGCATCCTAGCTCTGACAACACATCGTTCATGTTTGGCGTTGAAGTGTTCATCAAGGGCCAACTCGAACGAAAAAAAGGGAAAACAGGACAAGTAAACAGAGAAAGGACTCTTCATCAGTTGTCAGCCGTCTATCTATTCCCCATTTCAAGCATCCAATGACAATATGAGTCTTCAAAGACAATTACTCCCATAAATTCTAAAATAAAATTTAGGATTTATGGCGGCTCAAAGCTGGGAACAAAAAAATGACAGTGGAGACATATGAGGAAACCAAATGAAGACAAACATGGGGGATCATTAGACCAGAATGAGAGGAAAATAGTGAAAGCTGGGAGAAATATCCTTTTTTCTTTGGCTTCATTTGGTTTCCATCTACCGCATCCACTCACAAGGCTTTGGGCAGCCCAGGGTTATAGTCGATGATACTTGCCCAAGGTGCCACAGTGATACTAACTCTGAAACAATATGGCTGTCAAGCAAACTTCTTACCAGACAGCCATGACTGTGCCTCCACACAACCACACTTGAACCTTTATATGTATGCAAAAGTTACGTAACAATGGGCACATAGCATTAGCGTTAAGAAGTTCATGTCTCAATCACCGTGCTGCACTTTGGACAATTCAGCTATTGCTTCAGGTTGTCCAATGCTCTATGAGTGGGAGTTTGTTGATGGAAACAGTGCAGAAACCTGTTGTATTTGTGTGTAACTTTTGCCAATGGACATAAACATGGGTGAGGTACCTTAAAACCAGCAACACTTTCCTTATTACTCTGGCCACCAGAAACCCACTGAACTGGTGACTGGCTCATGGAAACATTTAACCAAAAGGCGGCGAGCTGGCGGAATCGGTAGCACGCCAGGCGAAATGCTTAGCGGTATTTTGTCTGCCGCTACGTTCCGAGTTCAAATTCCGTCGAGGTCGACTTTGCCTTTCATACTTTCGGGGTTGATTAAATAAGTATCAGTTGCGCACTGGGGTCGATATAATCGACTTATTCCCTTTGTCTGTCCTTGTTTGTCCCCTCTATGTTTAGCCCCTTGTGGGCAATAAAGAAATAGGAAACACGTAACCAACAACACTCGTTCACAAATTATGACTTAAACAAAGCAAAAAGATACATACAAATAGACCCAAGCCTTGCGAGTGAAATTTGATAGCTGGAAACTGTGCTGAACCCTGTCAGATAATTTGTCAAAGCATCTGACCCTAGATTAGTGTTTGTGCATTTAGCTTAGTCCTAGTCTAAGGATAACTTTATACCTTGATGTGATGCTTATTTTAGCGACCTGTTAGACATGTTCTACCTCTTTTTAACCCACCACTAATGGAGGCTTTACAAAGATTACAAAGGATTAGAGAAGGGCAGTATTCATCATCATCATTGTTTTAATGTCCACTTTTCCATATTTGCATCGGTCAGACTGAATTTGTTGCCCTTCTTGTTGCAACCTTTACTTGTTTCCGAGTAAGGTAAACATTTCCCCATCACCAAACATGTTCTCTACAGAAGACAGGAAACAAACAATATCACGTTTATGGTGGTGATGCTCATTTACAACCATCGCATGATGTCTAGACAAGAGTTCATATACACACATACATAAAACAATGGGCTTCTTCCAGTTTCCATCTACCAAATGCTTTCACGAGGTACCAAGACCACATGGTTAAAAAGCAAGCTTCTCAACCATACAGCATCATTTTTTTAAATTAAGAAAACATTCAAACCAACATGGCTATCCACTTAGCATCAATCTAATGTCTTTGATGTCTTATCTGAGAACATGGGTATTGAACTTGAAATCATTTCATCATGGAAGAATCAATCAAACTAACAGGAACTGATATATTCACTTGCATTTTGAAATAGTATTTTAATACATGATCACCATCAATATCATTTTAACATCAACTTGTCCATGTTTGCATGGGTGGGGTAGAATTTGTTGAGGCAGATTTTCTACAGCCGGATGCCCTTCCTGCCACCAACCTTCACCTGTTCCCAAACAAATATTTTCTCATAGCTGGACATATTTTTGTGGAAGATTGGAAATAAATGACATTTTTTGTATGATGGTGACACTCATTTACAAGTGAAGTCAAGGCAGACAGGGAGGGGCATGTGTGTGTGTGTGTGTGTGTGTGTGCATATTAGTTTGATTGATTGGTTGGTTACATTTGTGCTTCTCTGAAAATCAGAACTACAAGCAATGACCGATGTCATTTCCTGCACCTTCAAAGAAACGTGTCCCTTACTTAAGAAATAGATAAAGATTAGCGAAAGAAAGGAGTTCTGCTATAAGAATAGAATGCTTCAATAACATATTCATCTAACCCATGCTAGCATGGAAAAATGAACATAAAACAGATATTATAGAACAAGGGGCAGCCTCAAACAAAATGGTATCAAAAGGGTTACCCAAAATAAGAGTGGAACTTGTTGTCAGCCAGACAAACTAAGTATATTTAATATACTTTATTTAATATAAATGTAACGCGTCAGCCAGGCAAACTGAGGCAAGTTTGAGTTTATTTTATATAATTGAATTTATATAATATAGGTCACTTAAGAGAACAACTAAAAATGGCTCATGCCAGGTTAAATTCTGAAGCTGTGACCCCTGTACCCAAATAGTCTGATGCCTTACCCTTAAAAAAATGGTTAAAATAAATTACAAGTTTTAAAGTGTTTATTGAAATATCCAGTTTACATGTTAACAATTATAAATTTGTCATTTCACATCCTCTTCTACAAGAACTGCTCATCACAAGAGGAAAATGAAAAGAAGAAAAAAAAATATATTAACAGACCAACCTTCACAATCACTCCAGAAATTCAGTGATAAGAGCAAAAATGGATAAGATAGCATTCCTGCATTTGATTCAGCTAATGTTTGTAACAAATATCTAAGAATTCTAACATTTCTTGAGCTTTGCATATTTTTTTTTTTTAATTGTATTTAAAAAAAAAAAATTGAGAAAAGTTTAACTCTTTCATAGTCATATTTTTAATGAAATTTACTTACTATGGCTTCCAGTAGATATTGAAAATAATCAAGAATTTGGAGGGATTTAGTAAAAATATCTAAAAGTTATTTAACTGGTGTTAGTAACAACATTTAACAAAAGAGTTCTTTCTTAAAATTATAGATGAAAGTTTTTAATTTAAATATAATCAATTTAATAGGAGAGGTTTGGTATTAATCATCGTAGAACCATGGGTAATGGTAGTGAAAGAGTTAAACAACTTTTCAGTTGACGAGAACAAAAAAAACAAAACCATGTTAACTAAAATTGTGTTCCCTCTATTATCACAAGCATTGTGTGTGAGAGAGAGAGAGACAGCTAAATTTCACACAAGAGAAAATGAGTTCAAGAGAATATTTGAAGCAATTCTTCAGTTTGTAACAATCACTAGGATCAGAAAAAGAATGAGAAATATAGAGCTATTAACAAAAAAAAAAAAAAAAAGGAAAGGTGAGGGTGAAAGAGAGAAGCTAAAGTTAAAATCAGATAAAGACAAGTAGAAGTAGTTTGAAAGAAAAAGAGGGGGGGAGAGGGCAGTGATTCAGTTATATTACACTTCCAAAACAGAGTGTTGTACACCTACATCAACCACAGCTAGTTAATATATATATATATATATGTGTGTGTGTGTGTGTATGTATATATGTATATATATACATATGAATGTATGTGTATATATATATATATGTGTGTGTATATATATACGTATGAATGTATGTATATATATATACACATATATATATATATATATATATATATATATATATGTATGTATGTATGTATGTATGTATGTATGTATGTATGAAGAAAGAACTAGGCAGGTAGAGACCAAAAGAGAAATAAGGAAAGACAGACAGAAAGCAAAAGAAGAAAATGAGAACAAGTTTCATCAAATATAGTTTCAATGAGAAAAAAATATTGGAACAAATCAAAGTTTTCAAGAATTTAACCAAACTTATGGTATAGTGTACCCACAATTATTATGGCCTCTCAAATTTAAACATGGCTGTTTGGTTCTTTCTTTCTTTCGTTCTTGGAGGATTTTTTTTCGGTTTTTTTTTTTTGTTTTTCAGGAATTTTTTTTAAAACCAGACACAGGAAGCCAATCAATAAAACAAAAATTTGTCATTTGTATTTTTCTTTTTTTTTTTTTTTTTAATAAATCAAAGAATTTAATCAATTGAAATATTTAATTAAAAAAAAAAAAGAGAGAGAGAGAGAGAAAAGAAAAACAACAGAAGAAATCATTTTGAGTGTTATTCCCACAAACATGCATTGCAATTAAAGTAATTATAAAGTAATTTACAAAATTTTAAAAAAAATTGTCAAGAAAGAAAGAGAGAACAAGGATGAGGGAGGAAAAAAAAGAGGTAGAAAACAGCAAAAATTGATAATAATAATAATAATAATAATAACCACTAAACAAAAATTGAGAGTAAAGCTAATCAATGAAATATTTAATGGAAATAAATTAAAACTTTAAGGTGATGAGAAGGGAGACAAAAATTAATTAATTTCAATATTCATTAACTGTTAACTCACTACATAAACAGAAAGGGAGAAAAAAACCCAAATCAACAGTATTGTGCTAGTGCCTTGTGTATGGATTTACATATATAAATTTATTATTATTATTATTATTATTTTAATTTTTTTAATTTTTGATTAGAGACATGAAAAATGATTGGTACAGAAAAACAATTCTGTAGAAATTTCAGAAATTTCAACCCCACCCCATATTTCGTCGTCACTAATATCTTTAAGAATAATACTGAAAAAAAATCAGGATGGTTTCAAACTAATAATAATTAGCACAATGCCACAAATTCGTGTGGGGATGGAGAGCAAAGTCGATTCTATCAAATTCAGTACCTCACTGGTGATTTTGTCGATCCCCACCCAAGGATAAAAGTGAAAATCTGCCTAATCTGGATTTGAGCTTAAGGTAATAACGACCCAAATGCTTTAACAGATCTGCCAATAATAATAATAATAATAACAATGGTAATTTCTACTGAAGGGAGAAAGCCTGAAATTTTGGGGGAAGGACCTAGTCAATTACATCAACCCCAGTGCTCAACTGGTACTTATTTTATTGACCCCGAAAGGGTGAAAGGCAAATGCAGTCTCGGCAGAATTTGAACTTAGAACACAAGGACAAGTAAAATGTGCCGATAAGCATTTTTGCCCAGCATTCTAATGATTCTGCCAGCTTACCACCTTAATAATAATAATAACAATAATTTCTAATTTAGGTACAAAGCCAGCAATTTTAAAGAGAGTTGGGGGGTGCTAATCTATTCATATCGACCCCTAGTATTTAACTGGTACTTTATTTTATCGACCCACCTTGGCAGGATTTGAACTCAGAACAAAAAGGATACAACTGAATAACACAAGATTTCTTATTCAGTTGAATATCGAGTCTATCAATCCAACACCTTTATAATAATAATGATTAATAATAATAATAATAATAATGAGTCCCTACATTGGTGTAAGACCTCCAGATTCATATAGGAGTGAAGTAGGGGATAGAGTCAATTTAAATAACCCTCTTTACATGACTAGCATATACTTTATTGACCACACAGCAGTATAATTAAGTAACGCAGGACACTGTGCTAGAGAGTCTGGCACTACCAATTTTACCATTCTACTGCCATCATCATCATCATCATCATCAATATTACAGTGGTTCAATATCAACTTAAAGTGTTTCAATTAGATCATTCATTTCTGAAAAGATTTTAATTCTAAAACGTATCTAAATCTACACAGGTGACATCATTATCTACCATGTTAATATTACATGTGATTATGTTTTATAAGATAAATTTCAGAGTGGAAATTTTATTGACTTTTTTTTCTTTTTTACTAATTAAAAATCATTAAAATCAACTCCAATTACTGTAGATATCTGTGGAAGAAATGTACAAAAAGTGTATTAAATTTGTGTATGTATATAAAGGGGTAGTATTTGTGGTTGAGAAACGCATGAGACTCTTCGTGTGTGTGTCAGCTGCACGGCTAAGAAGCAGAACACGCAAATCTGTCAAATTAATTGGGTACAATTCAGGAGAGACAGAGCAGGCAGAAGCCACTCCAGTGGGGGTTGTTAGGGTTAGGGTTTTCTGGTTAAAGAAATATGATTACAGCCAAGCCAAAGCACAGACCTCATTCATCATCATCATCATCGTTTAACGTCCGCTATATATATATATATATATATATATATATACACACACACACACACACACACGCACATGCTTACATACACACAGACACACTATCATCATCATAAACAGACACACACTTGCTTAATAAACAAGAGAAAGATTGCTCGATACATGCTGTAGAAGATATTTATCCGTATGAAGCTGGCAGTTCATCCCATTGCTACTCAGAGTTTTCTTACTGAATAGAATCTTTCAGGCAGTAATAGAAATTAATCATCTTGATACAAATGTGTGTGTCTATATATATATATGTGTGTGTGTACATATATATATATATATATATGTGTGTGTATATATATATATATATATATATATGTATGTGTATATATATATATATATATATAT
>NC_068995.1:51300752-51302175 GCF_001194135.2 Octopus bimaculoides | reverse complement strand
TATATATATATATATATATATATATATATGAAGGTGCATGGCCCAGTGGTTAGGGTGATCCACTCACAATCGCTAGATCATGGGTTCAATTCCCAGATCAGGCAATGCATAGTGTTCTTGAGCAAGACACTTCATTTCCTGTTGCTCCAGCTGTAAATGGGTGACCCTGTGATGGATTAACATTCCGATTAAGGGGAATGTTGGCCTACTTGCCCAGCCAGTGGGGTGGCATCATTCAAAAGCCAAAAACGCAAAGCGCATTGTGACCAGTGGTGTATAACATCCAATAGCTTGGTCTATCATATGATCACGTGGTATGTGTGTGTGTTTGTTTGTTGCCATCCCACATCTACTAAGTCCTGATTATTTAACTTTTTTTTACTTATTTTAGAAAAAGGTAAATTAAAATTTTGTGAAATCTCAAAATTCAAAAAAAAAGTCAATAATAATAATAATAATGGTTTCAAATTTTGGCCCAAGGCCAGCAATTTCTGGGGGAGGGACTAAGTCAATCCCAGTGTTCAACTGCTACTTATTTTATCGACCCCGAAAGGATGAAAGGCTAAGTTAACCTCAGCGGAATTTGAAATCCAAACTTAAAGACAAATAAAATGTCACTAAGCACTTTGTCCAACATGCTAATAATTCTGCCAGTTAACCGCCTTAATAATAATAATAATGATAATGATAATAATAATCCTTTCTACTAAAGGCACAAGGCCAGGAATTTGTGGGGAGGGGCAGAGTCAATCACATCAACCCTGGTACTTATTTTATCGATCCCCGAAAGGATGAAAGGCAAAGTCGACCTCAGCAGAGTTTGAACTCAGAACCCAAGATGGACAAAATACTGTTAAGCATTTCTGCTCCAGCATGCTAACAATTCTGCCAGCTTACCACCTTGATAATAATAATAATAATAATAATAATGATAATAATAATAGTTTTTACTTCTGTTGTTTCTTGAGTTAAATATTAGCCAATACAGCTTCTATTAAAATTATTCACTCAGGACTAACTGACAATGGCTCAATAAAATTAAGCCAAAAGAGTAAAACAACCACATCCAAGTATCTCCAGTTTTCATGCTGCCACAAACACATATACACACACACAAGCACACACACACACACACACACATACGTGCGCACCCATGCACAACTTTTACAATCTTAAAAATAATAAAACCCTTAGCTGTCATTTAGTAAGTAATTGTATTATTGGTAACTCAAAATTGGACACCCAGAAAAAGACTAAAAAAAAAAAAAGCTAAATCTTTAGGAATCTTCAAACTGAAAACCTTTTTTTTTTGTTTTTTGTTTTTTGTAGGTGATTGCTATATGTCTTTTGTATATAGCCGTTTCTTATGCTTATAACCACAATATAAGTCAAGAATAAATTTTGATTTTTTTTTTTTTATCTT
>NC_068995.1:51282236-51300653 GCF_001194135.2 Octopus bimaculoides | reverse complement strand
CATTTTAATCATTAGGAGTGGGGGGGGGCGAGCGAAAGGAGTGAACTAGTTTAAAACAAAAAAAATTTTGAAATTCACCAAATTTCAATTTGAATCCAAAGACATTGGTCACATCAAAATTTTTCTTCAGAAGAATAGGAAAGAAGAGAAAAAGATTCTTATCAGATTTTTTTTACTACAGATTGTGAGTACTATACAAATTATTTCATGATGGAATGTACAACAGGAGTTGAAGTGTGGTGGGAGTATTTCACTGAGTACTCACTTTTATTTTTTTTTTACATTTAGATTGAGTAAATGAATGAGTGAGTACTGACCAATATACAAGCCTTGTTTGTTATTTTTTTATTTTCATTTTGTTTTTCTTTTCTTTTGGTTAAGAAGATTCAACTAAAACAGGATGAGAAAGATAGATAGATAGATAGATAGATAGATAGATAAAAATTTTTTAATCGCTACAGTATCCAATTCTGAAATGAGATCGCAAAAAATCCATGAGGGAGGGAGGGGGTGTATGATAATAATAGTAGTAGTAGTAATAGTAGTAGTAATAATAATAACTATAAAAAAATGTAATCATTATAATAAAAGTTCAGTAGCTCTCTTTCTCTTTCTTTCATGTCCTGACATTTCTCTGCCGGATTTCATCTTTGCCTTTGTGATCTTTAGCATTTGGCCTAGAACAGAAGGAAAATATTGAGATAAAACAAATTACATAAAAATAAATAAAAAGCAAATTTTCAACAATCTTCATAATGAAAAAAAAAAAATTTTTTAATGGTGAGTTTTTTTGTTTTGTTTTTTTCTTGAATACTTTTTTTTGAAAAATATTCGAGAATTTCTCGACTACTTAATTTCTGAATGAGTCTGCTTTCTTATGGCAACAAATATACAATCTCATACATTTATTTAGTTTGCCATTCATCACCATATTAGGCAAGCACAGTGAAAGTTATCATTTGTTGGTGAAGCCAGAATAAGACTGAAACATGTCTAAAATTGCCTGCCATGCATGACTTTGACTAATAGTCACAAAATATATTGTCGGGAGTTCTGTCCTGTATTTGCTCATTGTCTAATGCTTATTGTTGCTCATTATACACTATTTTTAGTTAACCCTTTAATATTCCCTACATTAAATATGTTACCCCAAACTTAGCTGTCTGCCTATTTGTCTGTCTCACTGCATGTCTATTTTTAGTTCATTTTTTTTTTAATATTCTCTAAATTTAAAGCGTTACCACTAACTTATCTCTGTGTCATTAGGTCTCATCACATCTTTTATTTTTACTGGTTTCAATCATTAGACTATGGCCATGCTAGAGCATCCTCTTGAAGGATTTTTAGTCAAACAAATCAAGCCCAGTATTTAATATTCTTTTTTTTTTTCATTTGAAGTCTGATACTTATTATATCAATCTCTTTTGTACAACTGCTAAGTCATGGGGATGAAAAGAAACCAACACCAGTTGTCAAGCAGTGTGAGGACAGACACAAACGACACACAACAGGCTTCTTTCAGTTTCCGTTTACCAAATCCACTCACAAGGCTTTGGTCGGCCCGAGGCTATAATAGAAGACACTTGCCCAAGGTGCCATGCAGTGGGACTGAACCCGGAACCATGTGGTTGGCAAGCAAACTTCTTACCAGACAATTACACCAGCATTCATATTTTTTGCTGACTCTTGGGCAACCAGTGGAGCAGAGTCCTGGTCAGTCCCCTTCGTAATGTGATACCCACCTCATCTGCCATGATCATGTAGTATGTGGTCATCCAACATGATCATGTAGTATGTGGTCATCCAACATGATCATGTAGTATGTGGTCATCCAACATGATCATGTAGTATGTGGTCATCCAACATGATCATGTAGTATGTGGTCATCCAACATGATCATGTAGTATGTGGTCATCCAACATGATCATGTAGTATGTGGTCATCCAACATGATCATGTAGTATGTGGTCATCCAACATGATCATGTAGTATGTGGTCATCCAACATGATCATGTAGTATGTGGTCATCCAACATGAGCCACCAGCCCAGCTGGATCTTCTTTAAACAGAACACAGTAAGTAGGGTCTAACTTGAAAAACTGAGCAATATGGCCACCCAGTCTGAGCTGACACTCCTGAATCACACAAGTTACTTGTTTTATACAAGTGTCAGACATTGATTCACTGCTGACTCACCCCAGGTATACTTACATGTTTTGCTGGCCGGCTCCATCATAATCTTCCTCCATGTCTTTACTGCGTTTCTTCTCACATATAAAAATAATTATACATAAGATAACAACTTCAGCAACAATGCCAAGGAAAGGCCAGAGAGCAGCAAGTTTATCTGGAAAATAAATGATAAACAACATACAAGATAGACAAAATGGTTGTTTAATCTAATTAATTATGCAGAAACATGTCTCAAAGAAAGTAATTTCATGATAGATCATGTTTTTGAGAAAATAAAATAAGATTTATCTCTTTGCACCAAACAAGAAATCAACATAACAATTATGTGAAAATCAAACTTTCAATTCAGAGTTGCGATGATGAATATTGTTCTGTTTTCTGGCAAACACTACAAGGATCATCATCATCATCATCATTGTTCAACGTCCGCTTTCCATGCTAGCATGGGTTGGACGATTTGACTGAGGACTGGTGGAACCCGAAGGCTACACCAGGCTCCAATCTGATTTGGCAGAGTTTCTACAGTTGGATGCCCTTCCTAACGCCAACCACTCCAAGATAATAATATATAATAGAAATTCACTTAGCCTTAGAGGGGAAGAAGGATAAAATCTGACATAGGGGAAATTTCAAGTCAAATGCACAATACAACAGTAACTAATAAAATAGCACAAGCTTGTGTACTATTGGATAGAGGGGAGGTTCGATGCCTCAGATTTTAACCCTCTAGTATTCAGACTGGCCAAAACCAGCCAAAAATAATTCCCCTTGATTTGTTTGAACTGGCCAAATCTGGCCGTATCTGATTCCTGTATGAAATCGCTAAAAAAAAGAAAGAAATCACTTTATTGAATTCTCGTAGCTTTGAGATAATGCAAGATAAAGCCTTTTCTGCCTTTATTCAAGTAAAAATACCATGAAATTTTTGAGACTTTTTTTTAACATTTCAATAGATTTTAATGATCTGACATCGGCAAGAAGCAATTCCAACTTTGAAGGTTTACTCTTGATGATGTACAAGTCATTTCTTAAGATTATTTATAAATGAACGAAAGTTAAAAGAAACACGAAAATAACTTACCCTTAACACGAACTAGGACAGTCATAGATGTGTTGCCAATCATGTTGCTAGCAATGCAGATATACTTGCCCTTGTCCGAGAATTGAAGGTCGTAGATGGTAAGTGTCTTGTTATTCCAATGAATTCTTTGACCCTTTTCAAAAGTAACATTATCTCTTTTCCAAGTAATAGTTGAAGGTGGATAGCTCTGAACATTGCATTCCAATTGCAATTTGTCACTTTGTACCAAGTTACGAGACTTCTCAGTTGACTGAATGTAAGGAGCCACTGGAAATTAAACAGAAACAAAAAACATATTTACTTCAGTTTTTTCTTTCTTTTTTACTGCTTCCTCAGTCGTATATTTTCGACATACAAAGTGTTTCTCCTTCAACTCCACCCACCCACACACACACACACACACACAGCCACCATTTTCTAAGAGGATGAAATTTAGAGAACATGGCATCCATCTTTATGAGATATATGAATTCCCCAAATCAACAGTACCAAGACTTTAAACTAAAATAGACTCTCAAAACACCTAGATGACCAAAAATAAACATCTCAACTCTACCAATTCTATCAACAATGATAAAGGACTTTAATCAAACAGGATTCATTTTGTTAGGGAAGGACTATAGTGAATTGAATTGAACTTAGTATTTTACAGACTTAGTTTGGAGTTGGCACTCCGTCGCTTACGACGTCGAGGGTTCCAGTTGGTCCGATCAACGAAACAGCCTGCTTGGGAAATTAACGTGCAAGTGGCTGAGCACTCCACAGACACATGTACCCTTAACGTAGTCCTCGGAGGAGATTCAGCGTGACACAGAGTGTGACAAGGCTGACCCTTTGAATTACAGGCACAACAGAAACAGGAAGTAAGAGTGAGAGAAAGTTGTGGTGGAAGAGTACAGCAGGGTTCGCCACCATCCTCTGCCG
This sequence comes from Octopus bimaculoides, assembly GCF_001194135.2. Lineage (NCBI taxonomy): Eukaryota > Metazoa > Mollusca > Cephalopoda > Octopoda > Octopodidae > Octopus > Octopus bimaculoides. The sequence goes on along the minus strand of NC_068995.1, from coordinate 51,296,456 downwards.
GAGCCTCGTGGAGCTTTAGGTAGTTTCGCTCAATAAACATTCACAACACCCGGTCTGGGAATCGAAACCGCGATCCTATGACTGCGAGTCCGCTGCCCTAACTACTGGGCCATTGTGCCTCCACACAGACTTAGTATTTTAATGCAAAAGGGTTAATTATGGACCTCAGTAACACTCCATACTCAAGGTGCACAATGGGTGAAGGTTTGTACTTAAGGGATTCAAATTCATTGTATGTTACTCCCACATTTCTACATATCTTGGTCACAACTTCAACATGATGTTTGTGTGTGTGTGTGTGTGTGCGTGCGTGCATAGGCATGTATGTGCGTGTGCACGTGTGTATGCGTATGTGCGTACACGTGCACGTGCGTGTGTCAAGAGAAATGACAGTTGAGACGATTGACATTTGGGAAAGAGGAGACAGAGAGAATAAGTTGAGATGCTTGACACTTTCAATGACATCTTCATATTCCAACATAAAGAGAAAACAAAAAGAAAAAAAAGAAGAAAAACAATGAACAAACAAACAAACAAACCACACATCTTTCAGCCAATGAAAGAAGCTTAACTGCAATGAAAACAAAAAACTCTACAATTACAGTTAAGAATGTGTCAAATGCAAATCCAATGATGCAGTCTTTGATGATACAATAGTCCTTAATGGCAACAGCACTAGTTTTAATACGACATATACTTTGTCAAACAATACTTATGATTGCCTACATATTTAACATTTATTTTACATTCACCACAGTAAGCTAATGACAATAGATATTTGACCAAAAGGACATATAGATTCAAAGAATGCTCACCTTCTTAACCAAAATGTATTTAGTTTATAAAATTAATTAGGCTGCTGTTTCAATACCAACAAGACACTGCAAGCTTTTTAAGGATTTTTAATTTTAGCCTTAGTTCATTGATTATTTCATACAATCATACCAAGGTATCTATCATTAACCTTTTTGTTACCATATTTCTGTTGAGATGCTCTGTGTTTCTTTCAATTAATTTTAAGTATAACAAAGAATCTAGTAAAATAACTTAGTTATCATTAAACTGGTGTTAGGAACATAAATTGTAACCAAGGTTTGATGGAAGATTTTAATTCAAGACTTATGAAAATAAGACATCAGTACTCAAGAGTCAGAGCCGGTTTCAGCCAGGTTGGTGTCTATCATTAAGATGAGACAGATAAACATCATCATCATCATTTAACATGCCTTTCATCCTTTTGGGGTTGATTAAATAAGTACCAGTGAAACACTGGAGTCGATGCAATCGACTAGTCCCCACCACCCTAAATTTCAGGCCTTGTGCCTATAGTAGAAAGAATTATTAATCCCGACAATTGTTTTGGCACATCTAGCATTGATCCCTCATGGGTGGGACACTTAACAACTGGTTCAGGAGCATCCGACGGTGAAGATGTGTCTCATCAGGTGGTAAATAGATGCAACTCGCTAAGATAACAGCTTCACAATGTATCTTCTCATTTTGTAGAAAGAAAAACAGCAAAACGAAGGAAATATCTTCATTTCTATAGAATATCAAACTCACTGATGCAAAAAAGAGCTTTCAATGTTATAGCAATCTTAGTAATACCTATACAATGTTCAACGAAATTACTAACAATAAAGTAGAAAGCATCTGACATTTTATAAGCAGCTCGTGTAGTACAATTAGCCCCTACCACATACAAATAAATAAAAATCAATAGACACACAAAAATCATTGCTAAACATAGGAGAGTTGAATCATCAGTATAGAGAAAAGAAAATACACAGAAAACAAAATTTATTCTTGGAGATGAGAAAACAAACAACACTGTAGAATGTGAAGTCTAACCTATTAACAATTTGTGATGGAATCGCTCCTTGATTATCAGCAAATGTCAGGAGGCAGGGAAATGTCACCAAATATGTTTAAAGATGACATGCTTCAATTACAATACTGAATAGCAAAGGAGAGGTGGTCTGAAATGAGATGGGGTTGGAGAAGAAGCAGGCATTTGAAAAGGGTTACAGGAGACTTACTATTCATAGCAACATCGATTGAGAAGGTTTTGGTTGTTTTCTTTCCAACAGTGAACATGCATTGGTATAGCCCAGCATCCTTACGCCCTGAAAACAGAAAAAGACACAACAAAGACTAAGAATTGTTCAAAGGGTCTCTACACTATAATGAGAGAGAGAGAGAGAGAGAGAGAGAGAGAGAGAGAGAGAGAGAGAGAGAGAGAAAGAGAGAGAGAGAGAGAGAGACAGAGAGAGAGAGAGAGAGAGAAAAGGAAGGTTAACATTTTGATTAACACTTTAATTACTAGCTTGTCTGAGTCTGGCTCAGATTTTACAATACCAAAATACCTAGGTATTCTTTAGATTTCAATTAAAATCCTCTGACAAAATTTTCAAGACCTTTTGTTAAGTGATGTTCACAAACACTTATTTATTGATCGGCTATTTTACTAAAACACATCAAATTCTTGATCATTCCTGAAACATTGTGTTTCAATATAGTCATGAAAATAAAAAAATGAATCTTTCAAAGAAAAAAGTATTCTAATTCTAAATGAAAATATTTCATTTGTTTTTACCTTATTTTGGTAATACATAATTCCAGTCCCTGTGACTATTAGGAATATGTATCCCCAGTAGTCACAGCTTTGGACCCAGAGAGCTGAAATTTTGTACAAAAGCATTTTAGCTTCTTCTTATCCAAAATATAGTGAATTTATAGGATTGTACTTATTTTGTACTTATTTTAATAAATCAGTACTTTTATTTTAGATATAATCAGCCATGTATTACCACCAACACATGAAAAAATGAGAAATTTCCAACATTGTATCTATTGTTTCTCACTTTGTAAAATCTATTCCTTCTCTCTTACTAGATTATTGTCATATTAATCTTATTGTCAGATTAATCAATTAAATTAATAATCTACAGAGGAGGAGGATGTAGGTACACTGCAAGAGGTGCAACCTCCACACCACTCTAATCTTTGTTTGTCATCAACAATCCCAATTTTTCCCCTCATCCTCTTCCCAACAAATTCCTTGACGTTACTCAAACATTCCATCTGTAGCCATACTAGGCCTATATCACCAAGATTCCGTTCATGCATGACAATATTCACTAGAGGCAGCATGTCATGATTGTTACATGAACAAGCTGCTTGGTTTTCTACATTTAAAAAACAGTGACAGAAGAATTTTCTAATTTGCAGATTTCTTAATGATGAGATGATTACATAATCATCTCTCTTTTTTTTCCCCATCATTCTATCATGGTACACAAACCAGACGGTTCGACAGAACAGCCTTTCTTTATTTGTTCCTATTTTGCATCATATATGAGTCATAACTTTCCAAGGATTCAAAGTCCTTATTTTATTCATCTCTCACCCAGATTAACCTTCATTAATAACACCAGCATGGGCCATCTACAATTTTTTTCCACTGTTCTCAACTTTGGGTTGTCTCTTCTGCTTCCCAGTCGGACCCCTGATTTTTCTTTTAAGATTTTGTGGCACTGTGTCATGATTCCCAGAAAAAAGGACTTCCTTTTTCAGGTCTTGTTGGTTTTGAAGAGTCATCGAGATTTCAGTAACTTTGTTTATTTTCTAGGTTGAGAAACCCCTTTTTACCTCTGGGGAGAGGTGGTCACATTAATCTGACCTCTGACCTGTTCAGTATAGGAGGCCCTACCAGGATCTTGCACAACACTGGTACAGCTCTCAGGATCACTGAAGCACACAAATAACCATACTGTAGCAAGAACTGGACTTCACGGTGGCTTCCTATAGGACTTAACAGATATTACTTCAGTAAATTCAGACATTATAATTGAAGAAAAGAAAATGAAAAAGTAAGAAAAACTAAAAAAAGTGTATTTACTGGCTTTTGGGATTTCCAATGTATAGTTTTCATGCTCAATATAACGACCATTCATTTCGCTGATTTCTGATAACAGCTTTTGATCCTTGGTCCAGTTAAAAGAAACCAGATGATGCAAGTTTTCGGCCTCGCACCGGATAGTTGTTGGTTTTCCAGACACAACAGTTCCGTTGTATGTTTTAACTGCAACAAGACATAAGAATAATATTTTAGCAGACAATCATACAACAAAGATTTTTTTTTATTTTTTAAAGAATCAAATAAATACAAACAGTTGTTGTAAGAGATGGATTTCAATTTTGAAACTAGAGATTATTCTTCTATTCTTTTACTTGTTAGTCAAACAAATCGACCCCAGAACTTATTCTCTGTATGCCTAGTGCTTATTCTATCGGTTTCTTTTGCCGAACCACAAAGTTATAGGAACATAAACACACCAACATCATGATGATGGGGGACAAAGATACACACACACACACACACACACATACATATACGACAGGCTTCTTTCAGTTTCCATCTGCCAAGTCCACTCACAAAGCTTTGGTCAGCTCAAGACTATAGTAGAAGGTGTCACACAGTGGGACTGAACCCAGAACCATGTGGCTGGGAAGCAAGCCTCTTACCTCAGAGCCATGCCAGCACCTATAACTGGAATATGTTTCCTTTAATTGGATTAGTCAGTAGTTAGGCATGAGGCCTAAAGGTTAGGATATAGGGCACAAAATCACAAGTTCACAGGTTCAATTCCTGAGTATTCATTTCAGTTGAGTTGACTAAGTGCTAGAGCAGCTTCCTTTGTATAGGGGTTAGACAACAGTAGTATGGATACTATAGCACCATGATGACCATTTGTAGTGTCAGAGGTCAGATTAATAGATGTATAACATTTCTGGACACTATAATGCACATCAACATTATCAGTGTAATCATCAACTTCACATTCAGTTTTCTACGCTGTCATTGGTTGAATGAGACTTTGCCGAGGCAGCGTTCTATGGCTGGCTGAATGCCCTTCCTGTTATCAAGTTAGGTGTTTATCCTTAGGTCTTTTATATGATAAACAGCATAAACATTGACAACAAGGCTTTGATCAGACTGGGACAACAGCAGAAGACACTTGCCCTTAGTGCTGTGCAGTGGAACTGAACCTGAGATCAAATGGCTGGGAAGCAAGCTTCTTAATCACTAAGCCACATCTAAGCCATCTACCAATTTTTCTCGCATGGCATCAGTCAGTCCAAGGCAGGACACCTACCCACAGTACCATACAGCAAGCCATGTGGCTGCAGAGCAAACTTCTTACTCATGCCAGCAACTATAATACATAATACTATTAGAAAATAAGACTTGTGTGTTCTAAAAGGCCACAATCTCAAAGCTTTTCCATGATATAACCGTGTCAGTCTCAAAACACACAATTACAGATCAAGTTACTTGTACAAGTACAACACCGAAATAAGAATTTCTTTTAATTACTGATGCACAAAGACATTCAAAATTTGGATTTTATACAAGACTTACCACCAAATACAAAGACTTCCACTGATTTTGAGGAGTCGCTCAAGTCAATGCACTTATATTCGCCAGAATCATTAATACTCAGCTTCTCCTTTGTCAGAAATGTTTTCTGAATACCATTTACTTCCTCTTTCTTCAGATGAAAACCAGAACCCTCTTTAATATTTGTAGCGTTTATATACCACGTGATATTCCTTTTCAAGTTCGTATTAATACATGTCAGACTGAGGGCTGTGCCTTCTAAGTACATAACAGTACGATTTGGAGCAAGGATGTAAAAATCTGGAAAAGAAAAACCAAAATAAAAATTAAGAATTTACTTCAGAAAAAATTCATTTCATTTTTTCTTTGTTACCATACAATCCATCTTTGTCAGAGTATGATAAATTAACAGTATATTACTGGTATTTATTTTATGACAGACAAATCCAATGATGGTAGGTTTCAAATTTGTAAAACACAATGCACCTCAAACGAAACAAAATAAATCCTTTCCAGATTGTTCCCCTATATTATGTATTGTCCCCGCAATTCAAACTTAACAGATGTATTAAAATAACTTATTAATTTCAAAGAGAAGACTGAAGTGTTATAGAATAAGAAGACAATAGGCACAGACATGGCTGTGTATAGGGCATGTGGTAAGAAGTTTGCTTCCTAACCACGAGGTTCCAGGTTCAAGCCCAGTGCATGGTACCTTGAGCAAGTGTCTTCCTAGATAACCGCAGGCCAACAATATCCCATGTGTCACTCTACAATGTCACTCTAAAAATACACATTCACATCATTGAAATCTCAAAGCTATGAGATAATGGTACAATTATTTCAAAACATATCAATAATAAAACATGTATTAGATTTGACACAATAATCTGAACGTTGAAGGGTTAAATGTGTGAATGTTCAGAATAGTACAATAAGGCATATTGCCAAGTTTGCTTATGTTTCTGGTATCAAAGCTTAATTCTTTTACACTTTTTTTTGTTTTGTTTTTCAATTTAGCCATAACAACTGCCTTAGCAACAACAACAACATATGCTGTTAAATGTAAGTCAAAAGAACCTAATAAGTCACTGAACCGAAAACACAAAAAAACATTTCAGGTGTAGAATCACATTTGAGTAGGCAGACTTGGTTTCATTCACTCCCCGAAGTGGTATGAAGTGGAAGAACTGCTCCATCATGTCCCACCACCACCACCACAACCTCCTCACTAAGCAGCAGAGGGTTCTTGAATTTCATATGGAACTAACTTCTCTCACAGAACTTCTTTCATAAACATTATTAAAAAAAACACCCTTTTGGGGTTGGTGAAAGAAAATAACAGTCAGAGCATATGGACACGGCTATGTGGTTAACAAATTCCCTTCACAAATGCACAGCTTCTGGTTCATTCTCACTCAGCAGAGACTTCAGTGCTTTCTATTATAACCATGGATCACAAGTTTGAGAGTTCAATTTGGTAAAATGATTCTTTCATGTCTTTATATGGTAGACTGAATCCATCACCTGATTTAACACCAACATAGCTAAAAGCAATCAAAGTAATTTACCGTATGTACTAAAGTACAATAGAGTCTTCAACACAGTGTGACCTCCCTGCCACACACATTTTACACCTAAAGATAAGCAATGAATTTTATCCTCTAATGTATCGTTCGTATGTAGTGGTGGTGGTGGTGGTGTTGTTACTGTACTTTAATGCTAGATCATTTCTCATCCAGTACAACTACGATCAGAGACATTCCAACAATGAACATCATCTCTAAGACTAGGATCTCAGTTTTCTCCTTACCCAATCACAAAAAATCCCCCAGGCAAGGAGACAGTTTACTATTGTAAACCCAAGGCCATGAATTTGCAGAGACAGATACAGTCTGTCTTGCTAAACACTGGTATGTTTTTTAATCAACCAAATAGTAATGGAAATCAAAAGTTGATCCTCTGTAGGGTTTAAAATTAAAAAATACAGACGAGTAAAGCTAAGTACTGCTGTACATTTTGTTCAATGTTCTACCACTTCACTGTGTTTGTAGCCACAACATCTAAATAGCTTCTATCCTGCACCTCAAATAACCATATTATCTCACTCACACACACACACTTTATTTAATGCCTTTACGTATATTTTCCCAACTGTTGTACAGCAGCCATCATCACAAGTAGTCCATATTCAGAAGCAGAGTCAGTAGCTAATGGTAAGACTATCAGTGATTTGGAGGCACTTATTTCTGACAGCTGAGTGAAGTTGTAAGAAATATTTTGCATAGACAAAACAAATTAGTACACCAGCAACAGAGTTGAAATCATGACCATGGGAAGGTATGTCTAATGCCTTATTTAGTTAGGCAACTTGACTCAATAATAGTAAAAGACATGACTGTGTGGTAAGAAGCTTGCTTCCCAAACACATGGTCCTGGGTTCAGTCTCGCTGTATGGCACCTTGGACAAGTATCTTCTACTACAGCCCTGGGCTGACCAAAACCATTTAAGTGGATTTGGCAGATGGAAACTGAAAGATGCTCAGTGTGTGTGTGTGTGTGTGTGTGTGTGTGTGTGTGTGTGTTGAGATATCTGCAATAGTTGTGAATGAGGGTCACATCATGCAAGTGGCCTCCATTTCAAATCTTTCCTGTAAGTATTACCTGGTCATAAGAGGGGTATTACCTTACTTGGAAACAAGTGAGGGTTAGCAACAGCTAGGGCATGAATCCGAAGAAAATCTGCCACAACAAATTCCGTCCTGACCCATGCGAACATGGAAAGGTGAACATCAGAATGATGATGATGGTGATTCACATCCATAGCAGTCAACCAAATCTCTGATCGCTACAACACAATAGCCGTCATTACTCAGTTAATTAACTTTGATCATTACTATAGCAGTCAATATTCAGTCGATTCACTGGTCGCTACAACACTAGTGGTCAATATTCAGTCAACTAGCTCACAGGCCACAACTATACAACCAAAACAGCTCTCATTAGAATAGATGCAAACAAAAATAACAACAACACAAAAAAACTAATACTTCCAATAAGAAAGCTCCTAAATTTAATATAGTTAATGAATTCACCTGTCCTTACAGTAGGAATTATGCAGCATGTCTTGGCAAGCTTTACACAATACATATAAAAACAAAAATATCGTAGACACTTTGATGTTGGAAAAAAACCTTAACAAGATGGCAAAACACTCATTAATCTCTGACCTGTGCTCCATATCTTTGGCAAATTATCTCTTTCATGCACCAAACTTATTAACCACCACTGTCAAATGTAAAATGTTTCAATTTTGTCGCCATAGACTTTTCCCACAAGCAACAGCCTGGTTTATTCCAATATCTCTAGTTTTATTAATAATTCATGTTAACAACTGCATTCATAGTTTACAGATAAAAAGTAATTGATGAAAACACAAAGGAACAAAATGAGATATTTTAAAATGCCACGAAAAACAATGAAATTATAAAAATAACATAATAGCTATCAAGTAGGTTAGTTGCATGCCAAAACAGGGGGTGGGTTATTTGTTTGCCAAAACAGGGGGTAGGTTAGTTGCTTGCCAAAACAGGGGGTAGGTTAGTTGTATGCCAAAACAAGGGATGAGTTATTTGTTTGCCAAAACAGGGGGTAGGTTAGTTGCTTGCCAAAACAGGGGGTGGTTCAGTAATCAGAGTTGTTTATAATTTCTAAGTCCTCATTCTACTCACAAAATTACATATAATTAGCATGATTAGCAATGTATATTTATTTGTTGTCATGCTAATGAGATCGTGCTAAGTAAGTGGATATTAAATGACAAACAGAGAGTGAGTGAGTGACAGTAGGAGAAGTAAAATGAAGGGGAGTAGAAGTGTTTATCACACTGCCTGGTATGGTCAGTTATGGAAGCTGAGTGAGAATTGGCGTTAGAGGTTAGCTTTATGCTACTTTAACTCTTTAACATTCAAACCGGCCACATCTGGCCCAAACAGTCTACATGTTTAACGTTCAAACTAGCTATATCCAGCATCTTACACCTGCCCTGCAATGTAATTCTAAAAATAAACAATCATATCTTAAAAATCTCTAAGCTACAAGATCATAAGTGATTAATTTTTAAAAAATGTGAATAAATAAGCATTACTTTTGACAAAATAATCTGAATGCTAAAAGGTTAAGTAGAATGAAAAATATGAACAAACTTAATGTAGTGATCAATGAAAGTGAAAAACAGGGAAATCTGCTAGAAACTCAGTTGTACTATGAATATTGTGATAAAAGAACTGGTCTAATGAAAAATGCACATAAATCTTTCCAAGTTTTGTAAATAATGTTGTAATATTTTTATTAATACAATATCTTCATTTTTAATGTAGTTTTTATAACTTATTAAGAAACATTATTATTAGTGAGTGAGAGAACAGTGCATGCTGTCAAAGTGACCCTGGGGTACAAATATAAGAAGCCCAATTTACACATCATGACTACCCATCTGACAAGGGTACACCAGGCACATGCATCACAACCAAGGTTTGTTTAAGGATGATGAACGAGATGCCCATGTTTCCAGAGGTGAATTAGTCAAACCAACAAAGAATTCCTTTCAACACATGGCTATCTTGCTCCCCTACTACTTCTGTACATGATCAGAGATGCACCAAGGGACATGCTCAACTGGTCACGGTCAAGCAAATCTGTGATATTGAGCAGAATATTTGCTGTAGCCCACCACCACCACCACCACCATCATCATCATTATTATTCAGGCAGCAAGATGGCAGAACTATTAGTATATTGGACAAAATGCTTAGTGGCAATTTACTGACTCTTTACATTCCAAGTTCAAATACTGTCAAGGTCAACTTTGCTTTTCATCTTTACAGGGTCAATAAAATAAATACCAGTTACGAACTTGGGTACAGGGTCTCGATTAACTCCTTCCCCACTAAACTGCTGGCTTTGGGCCTTAATCTGAGACAATTATTATGTTATGACTATTCTGCTTTTGAAAAGCTATTTGATAGCTATTTGATAGCTATTTGATAGCTATTTGATAGCTTGCCAACAATATATTGCTGTTGTAGAAACTGACTCCAAGTGTATTAAATAAATCTTGTTTGCTCTCTACTTCAGTAGCAAGACTTTTTTAGTTTCGAGAAACTATTCATCCTTACTTAGAATAAAGGCGGAGAATTAAGCAATCAAATAAGAAAAGACATTTATTAGATGTCAAACAAAATGGTCAAAGTAAGTAACCACGGAACAGAACAATCAAAGTACCTTAAGTAGGAGATATTAATGGTGAAAAATATAATCTAGGCTAATTACTGAATCCACCATACATTCTGTGGAACAAAAATAAATCTTTTATCCATTTCAGTCATTAGGCTGCGGCTGTGTTTGCCATGAGTCGACACCACTACTTTTTTTTTTTAAAGCCTGGTACTTACTCTATCAATCTCTTTTTGCCAAACTGCTAAGTTACAGGCATGTAAACAAACCAACACCAGTTGTCAAGCAGTGGTGAGGGACAAACACAGACACAAATATACACGACGGGCTTCTTCAGTTTCCATGTACCAAATCCACTTACAAAGTTTTGGTCGGCCCAAGATTATAATATAAGACACTTGCCCAAGGTGCCATGCAGTAGGACTGAACCCTGAACCATGTGATTGGGAAGCAAGCTTTTTAAAATAAAAACAAAGTGGATGATATTAAATCAAACTACTTCTCATACAAATAGGTCTGGAAAGCTAATTAGTCACTTATGCTTATTCCTTTACATTGTTTTGAATTAATTATGCATTATCTTGTAGCTTTGTATGGTAGGTGTGAGAGGCTGGACCTGGTGGAATATTTTGGCCAGTTTAAATGCTAAAGGGTTAAAGTGATCTAAATAAAAAAAACAAAATTCCTTATTAAAAGTTTGTGTTAATTTGTTCCAAAAAAAAAAAATCAGCTTAATAATGACAAATCATTTTACTGTATTCGTTATCATTATTTCTAAGTCCACTTTCCATGCTGGTATGGGTTATATTCTTCATTATTTTCAAAATTAATTGAAAGAAATGCAGTATATTTCAGCACAAATATGGTAGCAATGGGTCTAAGCAGCAGAAAATCATGCCATAAATTTCAACAATAGATTAACTCCCAGTTTACCTCAAAATCCACTATAGAAAATGAGATTGTTTAGTTTAAGAATTCTTCAAATGTTAATTACAGCAACCAATAGGTAGTTATCTGAAGACTTATTACAGAGAACATATAAAATTATTCTTTTGTCTTTTCCTCAGGGGACATCCAACTCTTGCCCAATCTCATTTTGACATTTATTTTCCCAATACAGATAATTTTCCAGTGACAGAGTCTTATTCTCACAACTGTTTAGTGAAACTATTATCCTAATAACAACTATAGCCAAGATATCAAGTGCCAATTCAAAGCCTGTGTTTAAGTCATGCAGACCTGTTCCATATGCAAATCAATCTCAAAATAGTCAAGTACTCAACTTGGGCAGCACCAGTAGTTATTCTTTGGAAGGCAAACAGTTTGGTTCACCTTTGCACAGATTTTTCTACTGGATAAAATGAAGTCTCAAAAGATCAATCCCACCCTCTGCTTATTCCTGGAGATATTTTCAACAAGCTTAATGGTGGCTGCTACTTCACAGAAATTGTTGTCTGATGATTATCTACAAATTTAATTCAATGACAAGTCAAGCTACTGTTGACAATTAATACACACAAAGGTCTTTTCCAATATCAAAGATTGCCATTTAGATAGAAAAAAAAATGGCTACAGTTATTTTTCAACAAATAATGGACACAATGATAGCAGGTATTCTTGATGTTATAGATTATCCAGACAATATTGTAGTAATTGGTTCAATGAAAGAAGTATTTTATTGATTGGATATTCTTTCCCGCAAAGTGAATTCATTTGGTTTTAAAGTAAGACCAGATAAATGCTGTTTTTGTTATGACATCAATAAAATATCTTGGTTTTATTATAAACAAAGACAGTTGCAAACCAGACCTAGAAAATGTAGAAGCTATTCTGAAAATGCTACTTCCATCAGATATAAGCAAATTGAGATTGGTTTTAAGACTTCTTAGCTATTACAGTGTGTTCCTACGTTTCATGCAATGCTTACAAAGACCTTTAAACCATCTACTTGAGAAAAACTCAAAACAGAATTGAATGCCTACAAGCTCAAAAGCTTTTGAGAAGGCAAAAGAATTATAACAATCTGATTTACTACTAACCCATTGTGACTCGAAATTAGAAATAATACTAGCTGTAGATGCTTTTGTGTTATCAGAGCTGTCATTTAAGTATTCCCAGACAGCACTGGAAATGTAATAAATAGCACACACTGCTCATACCTGGAGTAAAGCAGCAACAAATTATGGTCAAACAGAAAAGGAAGCGTTGGCATTTGTTTTTGCAGATAAAAGATTTCCTAAGATGGTGCATGGAAGACTTTTTCTTTTATTTACCAACCATAAACCCCCTTGTATCTATTTTTGGCTTGAAGGAAAGCAATCCAATTTACACAACAAATTGCTTACAAAGATGAGCAACAATGCTATCTGGTTATACCTTTCAAATTAAATACAAGTCAATGAATAAATTGAATAAAGCTGATGCATTATTGCATCTCCTGATGAATCAAAAAAGTTAGGCAATGATGGTGCTGTTACTGCTTCTATTTATGTTGAAAATGATATGCAAAACGTTTTATATACCACAACAGATGCTATTCCTGTGTCAGCAGATATGGCTGAAGACACAATAAGAAAAAATCCTACCTAACTGTTGGTTTATAAATAACAAAAAAATTGATTGACAAAGAAAACTATTCAAAAAACCTGAAACAGTTTTTTCAAAGACAAGAGTCTTTATCGGTCGTGAATAGTTGCTTTATGTTTGGAGAGAGAGAGAAAGTCATTATTCCTCAAGAATGACAGAATCTACTTTTAAAGCAATTACATATGGGCCACCGAGGTATAAATCATATGAAATCAATTGCAAGAAATTATGTGTTCTGGCCTGACATCAACAAACACTTAAAAGGGCCTAGCACACACTTGTCATAGTTGAGTGCAAACAACCAAGATGCTTAGATCTCTGATTGGAAACTATGACCAGTGCTAGAAAAACCAAGATACAAGATACACTTTGATTTTGGTGACCCTAAAAAATATTTTTTGTTACTAGTCAATGCCTTCTCAAAGTGGCCTGAAATTTTTACGATGAACATTATTTCAATTTCATACTCAATTCACAAATTAAGGCAAGCATGCAGTCGATTTGATTTGATAGAAACTCTAGTATCAGATAATGGACCTCACTTCACATCGTTAAGTTTCAATCAGTTTTTCAAAACCAAAGCCATGAGACATATTCATGTACCTCCTTATCATCCTCAGGTCCAATGGACAAACAGAAAGATTTGTTGATGCCTTCAAAAGAGCAATTAAATCAAAAGCAATAGGAACCACAACAAGAATAATACAAAAGTGTTTATAAGTTTTACAAAGTACGCCTTACAATTTTGTGCTTATTTTTTCAATACAAGTATTTTCCATTTTTCCAGTGACAGAGTTTTGTTCTCACTACTTACTGTTTAGCAAAATTTTTCTCCTAGTAACAACTACGGCCAACATACTGAGCAGAATTATTCGTTTCTTTAGTTATTTGATTACAGTGAGCTTCCACACAGTGAGTTTGAACCCAAAACCAGATGGTTACAAAACAAGCTTCTTAACCATGCAGCCATACCTAACCTTTGCAGTTTGGTGGGG
>NC_068995.1:51275541-51282226 GCF_001194135.2 Octopus bimaculoides | reverse complement strand
GGATACTGCCTGAACAGCTACTAAACATAGATGAAACACAAGCTAAGGAAGTGATCATCAAGTCTATTGGGAAATACACAAACACATAGATACACACTGGCATTTTTTGAAGTAGGTTAAAGATTTCTATCACATCAATGAACAATGTGTAATGTAGTTCAGTTCACTGTCTGTCTAAGTTTAAGGGGAAACGCAAAGGACAATAATATCCCGTTCTGACGTAATCGGATAAATAATCAGGAGTGGTCTTATCCATTTTATTCCACTTCATTTCCTGCAGATTCACTACGTAACACTTAAAAAGGAAAGGACAAGTAGTAAGAAGAAGTGGAGGAAAAAAGGGGGAAGAGAAGTTTGTAACAGGTTAAGGTCCTTGGAATGTCATTGTGCTTAAAGCAATTATTCCACGTGCAAGAAACTGTGACCATATCTCCCTCAAATACTTTCCTACTGCTTTAAAAATGTTTAAATATATGTAGAATAAATTGATAATGAATATGATATGCAAAAAAAATAGTTGGAATAGACACTGCCAGAATGCTAGTCAAATGATAAAATCTTCCCACGCCATGTGCAAATGCCATCAAGAGAATGACTAAATTACAATTCTACATGAAGGGGGCTTTAGAACCACCACAAAAGTAATGATGAACAAAGTCTTCATAACACTAACACAAACTCTTGACGACATTTTTCAGATAATCCAGAAAAAATCATGACTTCACAGGACTATAATAAACTATGCAAACATGACAAAAAAAATCTAAATAGTCTTCAATAGAAAAGGCATTAAAAACACTTTTATGAAACTAAAAGATTACATCATCACTCACATCATCCATGTAATAATTCTGGAAACACTAGACACCAACCATCATAAATTATAACATGCAAACATCAGTTTTTTAGCCAAAGCAAGCTTCTCTCACTTCTACAGTGCATGTCACTACATATACTCAGAGATATACAACACCATAATAAAAAAAAAGACACTTTCTCTCCCACTCAGCTCTGACAAGCATGAGAAACTCATACATCAGAAAAACAGCTACAACATGAATTAAAAGAGGAAATAGTGCCACTGGCCCCCAAATACATGCTGAAATACACCACCAATAATAAGTGCAGAGGTATGGTAACCATCACACACTGTCAGTCTGTGTTTTCCACTTTTAATGTAGCCATCACAAAAATCTATGGACATACTGGAACAGACTGGACAATGGAGAGACTATGATGTACAGTATAGTCTTGAGCTAAGTGGAAATTTAGGCAAACTAGGAATATATGAGTAGCACCTGGTCATCTGGCCGGCTACCAGCATGTAATGAGCCTGATCAACCAGTGTTGACCTAGGATGCTACAATTCTATGTAGGAGACAAGGAAGCCTCAACTCAGTTGCTTGACATGCTAGAAATAACAGTGAAACCACCCTCAAATCACACCCTATCATTTTAAAAGAAAAGAAATGACACCACATCAAACAATGTGGGACTAGATATACTGGAACATGGTTAATATGTGGTTTACAATCATAAAAAAGTGAAAGTAAATCGTCCTAAAACACCTAAAGTAAAATGCAATAGAAACCAGAAGAGAAAACTATATTCTATACAGGATGAAAACAATGACATTTGCAGGGGAAAATAGAGTCACCAAAGCAGAAGTGAGATTCATGAATAGATCTTCAAAACCTTTAATTTGTTTCACCACACATGCTAATGAAGACATGACATAAATAAATCACCACTAGTCCCACACTAGTTGTGTTTTGACAAGCATCCATTGCCCATCTATAGCCTCTGTATGAATACTGTCAACATCTGGATCAATAAAGTTCAGTGAATGGCAGACAACTTCATGAGTACCAAAGCTGCCGAGACCCACATAGGAAGCCCACCCATTCGATATCCAACAGCTTTATGAAATTCTATCATCACTTCCAATTTCTATCACAATTTACTTTCATTTTTTTGTTTTTTTTGTTTTCCTAGGAAAATTTGCTTTCACTTTTTTTTTTTTATGATGGCAATCTGCATATTAACACGCAATATTAACAGCTGCTTGATCAGGAATGATCCAGAGTTTAAAACACACAAAGCAGTCGCCATACCAAGCCTGTAAAAATGGTGGCTGTTGCTTAATATAATGACCTTCCCATGTCTGAAAACATATCTAATTCCATGTAAACTGAAATTAAAATTTTTTTTTTTTTCCTAACAAAAGGAAAGGACAAAAATATACAAACATATAAAGAAAATAGCTTTAAAAAAAATACATAGGCATGCATGCCTACACACACACACATCTAGGCCAGAACAGAGAGGTGGCAGATGTAATAATTGGTGGTAGAACATTAAACTTCTTATAAATTGCCTTTTTTTTTTGTTATGTTACTTTATTGTTGGCACATTCTGTATATGCATGTGTGTATATCTGTAACCCAAACGTAAATCATACAATGTATTTAGTTAGCACTGATTACTAAAAGTCACTTGAAATGGAGCCTACATTTCACATCAGTTCAGGGACAGTTATTACCAGCTTTGTGCAGACCTACACACATGCATGCATCACAATACAAAGACTACCTTAAATCTGATAAGCAAAAAGGTGATATTCATGTGGAAAGTTGGGGAGGTGGTTAAATGCAGTTGAGCGGACAAAGTGGAACCAAAACCAAAAAAATATTCAATGAGTCCAAGTCCCTAGTGTTCTGAAAAGTAGCACAGAAAACATACAAAACTGAAATGATCCACAAGGAAGGAAACCTCATTCAATTTGTAATTGAGTTAGATTTTCTAAGTCCATTCATATTAGCTGCTTTAAGTCTCCAGACTACCACAACTACTAACAATAACTTCCAGCACCTTGGACAAGTTTCTTCTACTTATAGCCCTAGGCCGACCAAAGCTAGTTGGTTGTATTTGACTGATGGAAACCAAAAGACGACGGTCATTTTATATAGGATGAACTAAAGAAAGCAAGCTAATGACAGGTAATCTGAAAGAACAAAAGTCTGCCAATCACATACCAGACACCTTTCTATTGGCGGTCTGTAGAGACATATGTCTGTACACAGTGCCAAATGTCATTATTCTGCAATGTATTTAACTGAGAGGAGACATTTATGTTGTAGTTGCAAGAAAATCTAGTAATTATCATGTGCTGGGATGAAATCTCATCTTCCTTCTGCAGTTCATTAGCAAGCAATGGTCATACTCAGTCACTGAGTTCGTTACCATAATACATAACTTGCCTTTTTCTCCGATGCCACTTTGATATCTCATCAAAATTGTGTATCTAATGTTGGTAACTTTGCTCAAAATGTTTGTAATCTCAACACCCTTGACCTCAAAAATCAAATGAAAATGAAGTGACAGCTAAAACTATCATTTACACACTTCTTAATCTGTTCTATGTCACAACACCTCTAGGAAAAGTTTGGCAAATTTTCACACCCCAACAAAACATATCCACATGCAGTAATATGGGTGAATCAATTGAACTCAAAAATTAAACTTTTTCGTGCAAAGCATAAAATGCAAATTGATCAATTTGAAAAAAAAAACAAAAAAAAAAAAACTATAAACACCAAAATCAATCACAGTTCTGAACATAAAATTTAATGATTTCTTTATTCCTGTTTCTCATTCTACTACTTTTGATATAATTATATCAAAACATGGAACTTTCTTGCTGAAGTGTTAGATATTGGTTGCTACGTCGCTTTCGTTTTGTATAACAGATCATGGAGATTCTGAATACAAACGTTCGGCTCATAACTAACTTGTTCTGCATTTAATATGCAGCAAGCGCTAACACGCTATCTTAAATGAAGTGAGGTGTGTTATGAATCAAATCTATTCATCACATAATGAATCACCATCCAGCGGTTTTTCTCCGAATATATAACGGTGGGAATTTGGCAACAGATTCGTTAGAATGTCGGATAGAATGCTCTGAGATATTTGTTCTGACTGCGCTGTAATCAAATTCGCCAAGGTCAACCAGACAGGTACTGAAGTCGACGGTGTCAACTAATCCATCTGCCAAACATTAGACCTTGTACCTATGTTAGAAACACAGACAACCACATATTATTTTGGTCGAGTCAGTCTCTTGCTAATTCTGAGTTACACATGTAGGTATACAGGATCTTCAGAAAATTATACACAAACAAATATTAATAAAACAAAATACGTGTGTGTGTACTAAATCATAGATTTACATTCGAAGTGTGCCTATCATTTTTTTAAGCTTTATTTTAGGGCGCTCTAAAGTCAAAAAAGATAGACAAACAAGCACTGCCACAGTCCATGAAATGATGTAAAAGTATACGTCTATCCTGTCGGTGAGAGGAGGAATGAAATTTCACTTCTTGCCTCCGAAGTCTTCAGACTACTACTACTACTAACAACAATAACTTCACAACATTCACTGGCATCATTACTGGCAGGCAAGTAAAACAGCTGAACGAAATCAGCTGAAAAAGAAAAACGAATAAAGATAAAGAATGGAAGGAATGCAAACGCAGAATATTCCAACTGGAGATGAAGAAAGGAAAAAAATACTGGTTTATATATTGCTTAGAAAAACAGTCTTGTAAGTGAAGTAGAATATACCACTGCAGTTTGTGATAGATAAAATGAATTTACCGAATTATCTCTAAAGAGAAAAGAAAATAGTACAGCGAAGTTGAGAAGTACTTCTTTTTTTTCTTTTTGCATTCTATTTAGCTTACAATCAACATTAAATGTAGAAGCCGTTGTTACTCTTAATGTAGTGTTATCGCTTAGCCCCAGGTCATCCTTGATCAAACAGTCCTATGATTAAAGGCGATCCAGCCAGGACCAAATAGGAGATTTATTCGGCTGTCATTAATAGCAGATCGCTCAGTCATTAATAGCAGATTGAGCGATCGAGTAGCCGATTCTTCGTTAGCTTTGATCCAGAATAAATAATCAAGGCATTCTAGCTGCGACCATTCCGTCAGACAGCACATCTATGCGTTATCCAATGTCTTTCTTAAAGACGGTAAGATGTGATTTTAGGAAGATTTGGCTGCTATTTCCAGTAGGTTAAACGACGACGTAGAGTCTCCGTCGTGGAGTCGATTTCATATTTCATCGACCACGAATGAGGGTTACCTCTCTCGCGAAATTTCAATACAAAATCGTGAAATGCTTCGAGAAGATATTTCATATAAAGCATTATTCAGTCTAGATGCAAAGGAACTAAAACTACATAATGTAAATACAATGGAGAGAGTTACAAAATAAATGATTGGTAGTTTTGTACATTCTACCACGGTGGAATTTGGACTGATTGGGTTTGAAGTAGAGAGGGTGAGGTTTAACATTATTAATGAGAAGACAGCTCGTCTTTATCGTGATTAGAATTTTCTCAGATTAAAAGCAGATAATTCTCTTTAATTTAAGTGATGAACGGAAAAGAAAAAAACGAAAGAGAATGAAGAAGAAAAGCAATGAGATGAAAAAGTCTTAGGACGAAGAATGGGAGAGAGAGAGAGAAAGGAAAAGAAAGAAAGAGAGAAATAAGTGAATGAATTGGAAGAGAGAAAAATAATGGATATCGAAATAGAGGAAGACGAATAAGAAAAGAATTACTGAAACATTACTGCATATTTGGCGAAATAAACTACGAAAAGTAGGTGAATGCATCATCCACCATTATTGGTGCGTGTGTACTTAGTGCCAACGACCAGTTAAGAACTAGTTTCGATTTTTGGTCGTCGTTGTCACATTGCCCTTGAGAGGAAAATGAAAATAATAATCCTACTTCGCCCCCCGCCTTTATATATATGTGTGTGTGTGTGTGTGTATATATATATATATATATATATATATATATATATATATATATACACACGTGTGTATATATACATCTATACATACACACATACAGACATATATATATATATATATATATATACACATATATATACATCTATACATACACACATACAGACATATATATATATATACATATATACACATCTATATATATACACACATACAGACATATATATATATATATACATATATACATCTATACATACACACATACAGACATATATATATATACATATATATATACACACATATATACATATATACACACGCACATATATATACATATATATATATAGATACACATATATACATATATATACACACACATATATACATATATATACACACACATATATACATATACACACACGCGCACACTATTTCATTCGCTGGTACAGTTTTCTAAGTAGCAGGAAATCCTGAGCTTGGACAAAATAATATGCACGAAGTAATGTTCCAAAACTGCCTGGAGTACTTCTTTTTGAATAAAACGGAGATGATAGAATTTGGACATGTGAAATTTTACAAGGAAAAGATCGACGGTGACTTCGAAGTCTCGGCTCACTGGCCCGTCGTCAGACGGATTCGAAGTCACTGTCAATCGTTTTCTTTTGAAAAAAAAATGTTACTCAGCAAAAAAGCATCAAGTGATCCTTCAATTTAATGTTTAATCATTTTTACATAAAAAAGACGGTAAAGGCAATAAACACACATTATATATATAGAGAGAGAGAGATAGATAGATAGATAGATAGATAGATAGATAGATAGATAGATAGATATGTATGTATGTATGTATATTATATAA
>NC_068995.1:51269963-51275422 GCF_001194135.2 Octopus bimaculoides | reverse complement strand
ATATATATATATATATATATATATATATATATATATATATATATATACACACACACATACACAGATGCTACTTTACATCAAACTAAATCCTATCTCAGTGACTTGTATATACAAACACAAACACCTGCTAACTGCTAACAGATGAATAATGATAATAAACGACATAAATACATTGAATGTGTGTGAATATGGGAAAGGGAGGGGGGAATAGCAAAGAAGGATAGAAGCTACATCTCTCTAAATAATGGAATGAAAGCTAAATATAATGATTCACCTACGGGTGGAGAATAAAGAATTAAGACAAGATATTTTTGTTTTCCAGACATTATATATGATTGCTTCCGTACATTTTGGTAGAAAACCAGAAAATGGTCGCGATGAGATGGTGATGGGAAGGAGATGGGGGTATGTACGGTTAAATCAATATTCAGTTATTTTATTTCATCGACCCCCTATGATTGTAAAATGATAGGTAGCGTGTTTGTGTTTCGTTGGTCTTACGGCAAACCTCTTTTCACGAGTGTTCCTAACATGGCCTGAAATTCGCAGGGAGAGGGTTAGTCGATTAAATGACTGGTTATTGATTTTACTTGGAGCGGGAGGGATTAAAAAAGAAAAGCAAAGTTAACCTCGGACACTGAACGTAAAAAGCCAGAGAAGAAAGATGTAGCGCAAGCTACATTCTACTAATTCTGCCAACCCGTCTCCTTACGTAATTGTTTACGATTTCGGTACAAGGTTAGCAATTTTGAGAGAAGGAGGCTTAGTCGAGACTACCTACGCCTGTACTTCAAGAAAGGATGAAAATCAAAGTTGATCTCGGCAGGATTTGAACCCAGAACATTAAGGATCGGAAGAAATAGCCTCAAGGCATTTTTCCTGACGATTCCGCCAACTCGAATCCATGCATAATTGATGGTTTCAAATCTTAAGGGGGATGTGGGTAAATCGATTACATCGACCACAGTGTTCATCTGGTACTCTATTTTATCAATACCGAAGGCTAAAAGACTAAGTCGACCTCGGTGGTATTTGAACTCCGAACGCAAAAAGCATTTTATCCGACTCGCTAACGATTCTGCTAGCTTGCAGTCCTTCCGCCTTACGTAATAAATAATGAGTCAACTTAATTTGGTCGATGAAACATTGGACTCCTGCAATGTTATTACGAGTTCAAATGTGCTTGTGGTATGTTTGGACTTCCGACTGCGTAATTGGACACCAGCTCTTTCAATGTCTACATATTTTGGCATTGAAACAAAACAAAGCAATCGGGATTGTTGTAATTCTTTTGACACACACGTGACTCAGAAGAAGGCACTGGAAAAGTAATAAAGTGGATGATAGTGTTAAGAAAGTGGTGCAAGGTAATCCGAAGAACCAGTATGTTGTAGTGAGACAAGGTTACATGTTAAGTCAATTGGATGTTATAAAAAAACCCGACACCAACAGTATCATTAATACACATACACGTGAATGGGTGTATATTGTAAAGTTATCAATGGACGAAACCAGAAAACAGGTTTCCAGAGCAAGCTGTCATCAATGCCCTTGGGAAAGATAATAGTCATAATGTCTCTTTCCTTGTATAAAACGAGCACATATACAAAAACACTCTCATATATCTGTATGTGTGTACTCATAATAATAATGCGTATGCGCAAATATATTTATTCATGTCCACTGTACATGCGTGTATGGATGGGTGGAGCAAAAAATAATAAGCAGAGAACAGCAGTGGTGAGGTGGAGTGCATGATTGCATAATATTTCTACTACTGTTATGTAACAACTTCGACATTTTGCTGAAACGCGTGTATATCCTATAAAGCATTGAATACCACACTTGTTTCCTGGATGTTGTTATCATTTATAAGGCGGCGAGCTGGCAGAATCATAAGCGTACTGGACAAATACTGAGCAGCATTTCGTCCGTCTTCACATTCTGAGTTCAAATTCCACCGAGGTCACCATTGCCTTTCATCGTTTTAGGATCGATAAATTAAGTACCAGTAGAACACTGAGGTCCGTCCCCAAAATTTCAGGCCTTGTGCCTTTAGGAGGAAGGATTATTATTTGGATCGTATTCTGCACACTCGCCTTTCCCGAGGTTGATGTACCGCGTCGTACTGTACTGGATACACAAGTGGGGCGTGACACCCACTACTGAACCCGATACCTGGTTGCGTGTTGCACTTTACAGTACCCCCTTTTTGATTACACACACACCTCAGTAGAAAACAAAAAAAAAAGATGGAAGCTCCGTTAAATTCAAAGATAACAACACGCACACACACACATCAACGAAAACATAACATTCATGGTTTGGCACTGATAAAGAATTGCCACTGTTGTATGGGAAAAGGGTCGTTTTCAAGAGAAATTTTTCAATAAACATTTAATTTCTGTTAGAAAAACCCTTCGCCATTGAAATGCGAATATGTATTGTGGGTCGTAATACTTGCTATATTGGAAGTCAAAATATGTTTAGGTCATGTTACGAGTGATATCAATAACTGTTTTCTAATATAGGCACAAGAGGGAGGTACTCGATTACATTGACTCCAGTATCTACCCATTGCTTTCCTTTCCTTATTTTATCGATCTCAGACCGACCGGACGAATGAAATACAAAGTGGATATTGGTGGGGTTTGAATTAAGCACAAAGGTGAGTAATTTTGGAGGGAGCGGAGCGGAGTTAGTCGATGCAATCGGCATCCTTGTTTGTCTGGTACATTATTTTAGCGACCACAAAAGGGTGAAAAGCAAAGTTGACCCCCACCAACCACCGACGGGATTTCAACTCAGAACATAAAGGGCCGGAACAACTACTAAAGGAAATTCTTCAGATGCTCTAACGATTCTGCCAGCTTTAATAAACAAACATTTCACAGAGAGAGAGGGAGGGGCTCAAGGGGAGAACTGAACAACAGAGGGCCTTCAGAAAAGAAGCCCTCCGAATGCAAGTGTTCCGGCCCTTAAACTCCTTACATTTGAAGGGGGCGGGACCGCATCCAGGTCATGACTCTTTGATACACCTCTGTTTTCACATTCTATGTCACTGCCTCGTTATAACAATCCTGGATGGCTAAGGTGTCCCGGATCCACGAAATGATACAGGTATCTAAGAGAAGTGATTACAGGTGAAATGGTTGGGAGTGTCAGAATGATTTCATTCGGGAACTAACTTATCTCTGTAACACTTCGCGGGTACACTAGTGGATAAAAGTTTCTAACACATAATTTCAAGATTAATTTACCGCACACTCAGAACGAACACGTTTTACAGAATTATTCCAGTTAATTAGATTTATTTATAGTATTATTGCTGTATGTATGTCATATCAATACCCAATATGGACAGGACTGTTTTTTCAATGCAACATTACCTATTGTCAAAGAATTCTTTTCATCAACCATGGCTATTCGATAACATCATCATCATCCAGATACCCTTGGGTTTTTTTAAGACGTTAAGGTACGATTTGAGAGCGAAATTTGGCTGTTATTTCTAGCAGTCCGAGCGACAGTGCATGTTTAATTGTTGGCTCCTAAGCAAGAAAGCTGAGATTACGAGACACGACAGAGGGGAAGTGAGATACCTGTAACCGAGAGTCGCAGCAATCTCAGTGGGTTTTTTTACTGTCTACACTTTTTTTTCTGTCATATAAGAAGGCTAAATAGCCAACAGAATCAACCCCCTCGTATTTAAAAGAGGTACTCATTGACTATCACATTCACACTCCCACTACTTCATCCGAGATAGACCGACCGAATAAAAGGTACCTTCAATATCTCAAGTACAACTTTATACATTCTGCGCTAATTCTTCTTACCAGCCATTTAATACAGAATAAATAACCTTGAAAAAGCCATGAACTCCGCGCAATCTCGTTTCACTTTGTCAACGCGTTTGAAACATTTTAAACTTACATCAACTAATACAAATCAAATTTTCTAAGGACATGATTTAAAAACAAGTCGATTGAAACGACATATATGTGCATGTATATGTGTACGTATGTATGTATGTGTATATATATATGTGTGTGTGGGTGTGTCACTGGCAACTTGTCACCGGCGTGAACTGAACTCAAAACAGTGAGATAACAAACACTGCTTCACAAAAATGTTTCGCGCCCCGAAAATTTTGCCATATTGAGAAATCCCTTTCCCATGGAAGTCAAAGGAAAGGTAATTTCACGTTACGGAATTTCACATTACGGCAAACTTTTCAGGAACGCGAACACTGTCATAATGGTGGGAATGCTTGCTTGTATAGAAACACAAATGCTTGGAATGTTAGGAGAGGAGTAAATAAATGGCAAGTTGTTAGTTTGGATATTTCTTTAAATCTATTAGCAGAGTTGAGTAAAACTGGATCTGTCAAGGAACGAACTCATGACTTCTGCTAAAACACAGCAGAAAAGAATCCACACACCCACCCCTTTAAATCAGCCGGTTAAAAAGTGTATTTGGCGGAGATAAAGAATACGTACATCACCAGTTTTCGGCCTAACAAAACCCCTAACCCCAAACACCGGGTGTACTTATTCTATACTTTCGTTGCGTATTTAACACAGCCTATTTAACACATCCAAAAGCACGTATGTATACACGTTGATACACACAATTCCAAAATTGCTGAATAAAAAAGCGAAAGAGCACTCAATGTTATATGGTTATTGATTGAAGTGAAACTTTCAACGCCCGAGAAAACGAAAATTAGGGGTAACTCCGATTAGTGACCTGAAAAGGCAACAACAACAACAACATATTCGGTGCGTGTGTATATAAATATATGCGCAACTGTATATCGTGATTCCGTGAATATTTCCCCCATCATAGCTGACCTTTACGTAACAAGTCTTAGCGGCTACCATAAACACACAAACACATCGCCATGTACTGGAATAATTGCAACTATGTGTATACTAAGGCAAATTAAACTTTAAACTGATGTAGCATGTACTATAAATAATTCAGAACTGGCTTGGTTTGAGAGGGATGAAGATAATATAACATATTATAAACAGAAAGGTGCACTGGCGCTTCAATACAATAACACTGATACGAAAACGTTTGAGATTGAAACAGAACAGCTGAGGCCAAGGAATGAATAAATGACTAGGCGATATTTCATACTGGTATCGAAAGATCGCCAATAACTATATATTATATACACACACGTGTGTTTAGTGTCGGAGGAAAGAGTATTTGGTACCATGAAGTACACATTAATAACATTTTTATTTTGGTCAAGTTGGGACACAAGCGTACATTTGCCTGAAGATCCAATGTACCCACAAGCGAACTCAATAAGAGACTGACTCGACCAAAATAAAACATATAGGAACTATTCAAGAATAGTACCCATCATATATATATCTATACATATATCTATACATATATACATATATATATATATATATATATATATATATATATATATATATATA
>NC_068995.1:51265564-51269676 GCF_001194135.2 Octopus bimaculoides | reverse complement strand
TATATATATATATATATATATATATATATATATATATACATGATCTCGAGTGGTATATTTTTCCCAGGTATTTTTATAATTATTTATCGAATATACGTGTGTATGCGTATGTATATATATATATATATATATATATATATACACGCGCAAAGACTCGACACAATCAGTATTAACTAATATGGAATACAAATGTGATCAGCAAGTAGTGACGGAGGTAGCAGTAGTAATAGTAGTAAATACTAGTAAATGGTGGCGGAGAGGTAAAAATGGTAGCAGCAGGAAGATAGGTGGGTGTCAGATGTAAGAGGATCACGATATCAAAAAGCACCACAGAGTGCAAACTCCAGGACAGTCCTCACCGAATAACACACTCTGATAAAAATTCCTCTTCCAGCTGTAACCATCCATTCCTCTCTACATTTACAACTACACTGTTGTACTTTGGATGGTCAGGTGTTATCTGAAGGAGATTTAGTTCCTTTTTCTAACAGAGCACGCTTGAAATAGAGAATTGTCCCTCAAATTAGACCCTATTGCCTAGAAATAAATAAAAAGATAAGGTCACACGGGATAATGTGGCTTTGAATACAGTGCCTTGCAGTCAGACAGGATTGTCGCGGCTGGTATGCCTCTGATTATAGTCGTATTAATAAGGAATATGCTGCAACCTGAAAGTTAAATTGATACCATTGCTCTTAGACAAGCTTGATCCACGATTCAAAAGAGATAAACCTCGGCATGGTCGTTCGACGTGCTACAAACCACTTCCAATGGTTACCATTTATTTATTTTTTTAAGGAAAGGACAAGCAGGATAATGCGGAGATGGTCGTGGATAGAATTGTATTTGATTATAGTTCTTGCTGGATCGGGGTCCGCCGACTCGGGGCTAAAAACAAGATCCAACAATATTAAGCTTCAATAAAGTCTTCTTGTATTTGTATTCTTCGGAATTTGTTTAGCAGACTCACTTCTAAGAATATAAATACATAACCCAACCCATATCACTTAACTCTCGTCAGATAACACGAAACAATTTAGAAAAATTTTGCTCATTTTTACTGTTATTGTCCATTTACTTCTATAAATTGTATTTTGATGCAGTTAATACATAAAATGTTTTAATTACAATGAAAATATGAGGATCGAAATGTCAAGTACTAGCTTCAAAATAAATAGAAAAAAATAGAAGCCGCTTATTACAATCACGGTTAATGCTATATATAAGCTGGCTACCGTTATCGAAATTAATAGGTTCCAAGTACCTTATTCGTTTAATGCGATCAACCGGTTATTATGAAAAGGCTTCGTCCTAAATTGATCATATTACACGGCGACTTCCACTGTACTTGATAATATACTTTAATACCGTTATGTCAATTACAATATTATATTCTATTACGAATGAGTTCTTTCATATTTAACGCATCTTTCGAACGACAAAAAAGATGTATAAGTTCGCCTTTTACGTAGCGAGAAACTCTGAGTAACGAACGAAGTGGAATTAATCAGCCACAAACCAATTAATTGGTACCTTTTCTCCTGTTTTCTTTTACATCCACTCATTACGATTGGAAAGAACATCGACTAAACCGACTTTAATTTGGGGGGTTTTTTTTATTAATCACGAAATGATAAAATAAATGTCATGCACATACAGGATATATATATTAATATAAGCGTATATATACATTTAAAGAGGTTATTAATAACTGACTAGTAGACAGAAATACTAATAAAGCGTTTAATAAATATAAGGTTGGAGGAAGGAAACAAGATGTTTAGCCCAGGGCCAGCTCCGATCGAGGGAGACCTATGGTCAGAGGCATTCCAACTGTGACACCACCGTCTTTTTTAAGGTTATGTCTTGAACTACGTTATCTAATTTGTACTTCTCGTTATCGAAGACTGGTGTGCGATATGAGGAAGATTTTTTTTTTAGTATTTTTAGCAGCAATTTCTAAAAGGTGGAGCGATGGTATAAAAGCAGCCTCCGAGAAACTGATACAAATAACATCTTAAGAGTCAATGACACGAGATTAAAATATAATTAGTAGAGTTATATATAATTAAATCGAATTATAATGTTTGTGTGTGTGTATATATATGTGTGTGTGTGTATGTACACCCCATAAAGTAAGCAACCTTAAGTGCAACAAGCATGAACCCTATAGAAGGGGAAATAGAGATGGCAAAAATAGACAAAATTTGCTACATGTTCGTAAGAATTAATTAATTTTAGCTTACCATCTGCATATGCGATGACGAGAAGTTGGATAAATGCTGCGAGGAAAAGTTGTAGAGAAACCATGATCGGCGGGAGTTCTTACAAAGAAGAGAACAGCAAATGTATTTGGTCCTTCTGACGAGTTCTTTTTCCGCTCCGTGTGTTTTAGTATGTATTATCTTTATAAATGCATATATACTTATAATATATAAAATATATTTGTTGAAGTAAAAAAAAAAAATCAGCTTCTTTCTCTTCGAGTTGAAGCTGAAAGGCAAATTGGAGTCTTCCCTTACTCTCTCTCTCTCTCTTTCTGTTTGTGTGTCTGTTTATCTCCTTTCTCTCTTATTTCTCTTTCTTACCACTCAAACAACAACACCAAGAAGTAAAAAAAGAAACAACAACAAAATCCAGAACAGCAGCAGCAGTAGTCACTTGGTTAGTGTTAATACACACTCACGCACTAACCTCGCATACGCAGAGAAAACCACACTAGCACAGTAATAATATTAAGTACTATCTACAAGCTACAACACAAGTACTGAATGAGCGTCACTAGATGTGATATGATGTCACTATCTATTTAATAATAATAATAATAATAATAATAATAATGAGTGAAAGTAGTGGTGGAAGTGGGGTGGTAATAATAAACAAGGGCACAGCAGTAGAGTTATTCAGCGACACAGTTGCGCATGCATCACAAGACGAGATAGATCTCTCTCTCTCTATTAGACTGTGTGCATTAAATTTTTGAATTTACAATAATACTGCTTTTTGCAATATAAAATATACCGTTTCTTCTCTTATACTCGTTTCGTTTATTACAAATAAATAAATGCTATAACAAATAATTATGGTTCTTAAAGGTGTGGTAATTAACAGGGTCAACAGTTTTAGTTATTTATTCAACGACACGGTTACGTATATGTCACAAGATGCGATGTAATATATATTCTGCATAGATTTTTTTTTTCTCACATACAATCAGTAAATACTGATTATGAAAACATTCCATTATAAAAAATTTAATCCTTGTTCTTTTAAATTAGCTTCGATACCACAATAATAAATAAACGGATACGACTACCACAATAATTACTATGCTGATAATAATAATAATAATGATAATAGTAAAAGGAGGAGGGGTAATAAAATGGATGCCAATATTCTTATTTTTAGGGCAGCCCGATCACATGACCAGACAATTAGTGAAGATCGGCGCATGCGCATTTCTATGTCATGAAACGAAACATCGTTTCGCAGCGGCGAGAGTATCTCAAAGTTGGCCTCTGATCAATAAGGGTGGTGGAGGATGGATCGTCTGTATGGTCGTTCCAGCTGCTAGAAAAGGCAGCCAAATCTCATTTAAGTCATATATGCTTAAGTATGAGATTAAAGTTGGAGATTTAGCTGAGGTTTCCGAATGGAAAACAATTTGTCTTTCGCTGCTAATTTAACTTCTTTCTATTATTCCTCGTCTCTCTTTCTTGGACCTTTGCCTTCACGCATCCTCATAACATTCAAATACATGCACTCCTATTTCTTAACATTCTCTTCTTCCCAAGTTCTATTTCTTCACCTTAGTACGTGACTAGTCTTTTTATTTTATTGACCCCCCTCCCTTCCTCCGCCGCAAGAATTAATAGCTAAGTCGACCTCTTCAGGATTTGAACGCAGAACGTAAAGAGCCAGAATAAAATATCGCAAGGCTGTTTGACCGACGTTCTCTCGATTCTACCATTCTCTCTCTCTCTCTCGGTCGATCGATCGATCGATCTATCTATCTATCAACATATGTATGAGTATGTATACATATACACATACCCGCACACATAGATATATAAGCACTATATATATATATATATATATATATATATATATAT
>NC_068995.1:51263617-51265192 GCF_001194135.2 Octopus bimaculoides | reverse complement strand
TATATATATATATATATATATATATATATATGTGTGTGTGTGTGTGTGTGTGTGTTTGTGTATGTGTGTGTGTGTGTATATGTTTGTGTGTCTGTGTTTGTCCCCACAACATAGCTTGACAACCGATGCTGGTGTGTTTACGTCCCCCATTACTTGGTGGTTCGGCAAAAAAGAGACCAATAGAATAAGTACTAGGCTTACAAAGAATAAGTTCTTCGACTAAAGGCGGTGCTCCAGCATGGCCGCAGTCAAATGACTGAAACAACTAAAAGAGTAAAAGCATAAACTGTGCAAAGTAATTGGCATTAGGAAGTGTATCCAACCATAAAAACCAAGCCAAACGCCATATATATATATAAGGGTGTTGACACATTTCTGTGCTTACAAAACTTTAATGTGGAGCTGAATAAACCTTAAACTCCAACTAAATATGTTGAGTACGTCTTTCATTTGTTCACCTATTCTATAACTGCTCGTCTTATGTATCAACTTGCCTGGCTTCATGCATGCCAATGTGTTTGCATGCCTGTTTGTCTGCTTGCTTGTCTACTTGCTGGCCTGCTTCCATACTTCTTTTCAAATATTACCCTTAAACTTTGTACTTTGGTAATGGTAAGTCTTAGCTGACATAGTTTATCTCAATTATCGCCATCAGAATATATATTTAAACTTGACATCAACTTGTTCATATAAAATGATCCAATTTTATACTGAATATCATCATATTTACTGATGAAGTTTATGATCAACTCCCACTCAAAGACAGACTATGAACAATTCACTCCCATTGTGGACTAAATAATCATAATATACACAGGCATGGCTGTATGATTAAGAAGTTTACTTCCGAACCATGTGGTCTTGGGTTCAGTCCTACTGTGTGGCACCTTAGGCAAGTGTCTTCTACTATATCCTCATGCCAACCAAAAGCCTTGTGAGTGGATTTGCTTGATGGAAACTGAGAGAAGCCCATCATACATGTACCCAGTCATCATACATTTTTGCTATCTCAGTGGACTGGAGCAACGTGAAATAAAGTGTCTCGCTCAAGGAGTCAATGCGCTGCCAGGAATTGAACTCGTGGTCTTACGATTGCGAGGTGAATGCCCTAACCACTAAGCCACGTGCCTTCCCTCCAAAGTCAACACTACTACTTACGAAAAAAAAAAAAGCCAATGTTACAGAAGCATCAACGTAAAGCCAGGAATTGAACTCCTGACCTTGCAATCATGACCGCATAACCTAACCATTAGGCCATGTGCCTTCACTAACAATAACAACATCAACAACAGGGGCAGCAGCAACCAATAATGGTGGCACATTGTATGTGAGTGAAAGGAAAGCAATCAGTGTGCCATTATCTCTTGCCTCTTTACTCTCAGTTCAATCACAATTATTTCCCCGTCTTTCAGCCATCTTTTAAACAAAACAACTTTGTTCATTTCTCTCATAATTTATTCAGACTTACCAATTAATGGAAGTCTTAAAACCATTGGGTGAGGCGGTGGGGTTTGAACTGCAATATACTCTCTCCCTCTCTCTCTCTCTCTCTCTCTCTCTCTCTCTCTCTCTCTC
>NC_068995.1:51259859-51263177 GCF_001194135.2 Octopus bimaculoides | reverse complement strand
CTCTCTCTCTCTCTCTATCTATCTATCTCTTTCTTTCTCACTCACTCTTTCTTTCTCTCTCTCTCTCTCTCTCTCTTTCTTTCTCTCACTCTCTCTCCCTCTCTCTCTCTTTCTCTCCCTCTCTCTCTCCCTCTCTCTCTCCCCTAGCTTACGTTTTTTTTTTCATAGTGTAATAGCGATTGCCATCATGAACATCATCATCAGCATCATCATCATCACTGTCACTGTTATCCTCAGCATTGGTACCATTGTTGTCAGCATTGCCATTGTTGTCATCGTCATCATGAGCAAAACACTCCATCTCACATTGCTCTGTAATCACTTCGACACCTGACACATGATACACCTGTGCACCTGTTCAGGTGATGTTGTTTCAATGGACAGAGTGAACTAATGAGCGACAGGAACATTTGATCACCACAAACAAATTATTTGTGCAGATCATTTGACAAAAGCTGAGCACTCATATGTCATCTTCGGCAAAAGAGTCCATCATATATATATATCATCATCATCATCATTATCATCGTCATTTAACGTCTGTTGTCCATGCTGGCATGGGTTGGATAGGTTGACCAAGCTGCACGCTGGAAGGCTGCACCAGGCTCCAGTCTGATTTGGCATGGTTTTCTACAGCAGAATGCCCTTCTTAAAGCCATCCTCTTCAAGGGTGTAATGGGTGCTTCTACGTGCCACCAGCACAGGTGCCATTTGTGTGACACCAGGATGCATTTACATGCCACCAGCATGGGTGCCCATTTGCATGACACCGGTATCTGCCATGACTGTGATTTTGCTTGGCTTGGTGGGTCTTTTTCTCAAGCATGAAATAATTCCAAAGGTCTTGGTTATTGCCTCCGTGAAGCCCAACACTCGAAAGGAACTCAGCCACTTTGCCTCCATCAGGCCCAACGCTCAATTTATATATATATATATATATATATATATAATCTTTTACTGTTTTATTCTTTCATTTGTTTCAGTCATTTGACTGTAGCCCTGCTGGAGCACCACCTTTAGTCGAACAAATCAACCCCAGGACTTATTCTTTGTAAACCTAGAACTTATTCTATTGGTTCTCTTTTGCTGAATCACTGTTGTTAAGCTGTTGGGAAAAAGCTAGTGAATGTATACTGAGACAAAAACAAACAAGACATTATATAAATACAACAGACGAAGAATTATGCATATATAACAGCATGAAGCCCTATGGCTATATACAACAGAAGAAAAAAATAATGGCACAGGATAGACAAAAAATTGAATATCTTACAAGCACTTGTGCCCTTAATGTCACCCTCAGCAGACACAACATGGTTCTGATGTGACAAAACTGGACTTTCAAATTACAAATTACTGAAACAGTCCCAGCAATGAGCTTTCAGAAAGTTACTGTCTATCTAATTTTATTCATAAAGCTTAGGACTAACTGGAATTTGTGATAGAAGACACTGACAAAAATACCATGCTGTTGGATTGAAACTGGGATTTCAGAATTGCAAAGCAAACTTCTCAATCTTTCAGCTATGCCTGCACTTTAGATACACACCAGCTCACAGGTATTACAAACACACCACTTTATAAGTTGAATTGATGTTAAATTTTTAACAAACTATTTCTTTTGGTGCCTAAGTAAATAAATAATTGAATAGATAACTAATTAAAGAGATAAACAAACATATGAATAAAACAAAGCAAATATATATAAATGAGATCATGTGACCTAAATGTCTTTATAAAGTCTGTCTTCACTAACAATGTAAATCATTGTTATGAAATCAAACTGCTTGGTGTAAATGGTATGTGTGAGAATGTGCAGATGTGTGTGTGTGTGTTTATTTTTGTGCTTCTACATGTGTTGTGTCCTTGAGCAAGGCACTTCAACCATTGTTATGGAAGAATATTGCCATAACAAGTCTTGTCCACCCCATGTCATATTATGGAGAAAGTGGGCGTAACGGGGTAGATGATAACGAGCATGACATTGTGGGTGGCGATGTGTGTGTGTGTGCATATATATGAAATTAAATAAGTGACAAAGGAACAGAAAATTAAACAATGAACCTCATTAGCTTACAGCCGTTTCTGCTATAAGATGCAATGCATTCAGACCTGAATACAATTCTAACTGGGCCCCACCTGCAAGGTCTTGAGCTGTTTATTTTGAGATGTGATCACCATGTCGTGTACATATGGTTGTGATGCATGTGCCTGGTGTACCCTTATCAGACGGGCAGTCAAGATGGTTATACGGGGCTTCGTATATATTTTACCCCAGTGTCACTTTGATGGCATGTGCTGCCCTCTAATTAAATAATAATAATAATAATAATAATAATAATCCTTTTACTAAAAGCACAAGGCCTGAAATTTTTGCAAGGAGGGGCCTAGTCAATTACATTGACCCCAATGTTTGGTAAGCAAGCTACTTACCACACAGCCACTCTTGCACCTATGTATGTATGTGTACATGGTGTACATATGTATGTGTACAAGAATGATTATCATTATATGATCGAATCTGTATGTTTTGATTGAAGTATGTGTACATATACATACGTTTGTATGTCATCAATTATTAAATGCTAAACTTCTAGAATGTCTTACATATTTTCACTGTTCTATTAATGACTTGTAATTATAACTTCATAATTTGCCTGTCTCCTTTCTGGTTTTGGGAAACTCAGCTTCCCAAGACACATGCTGAGGCAGTTAGTTATATATCCAATTGCTCTAGCAATCACAGCTATAAGTGTAAAGCTACAGGCCAAGGAGTATATCTACTGATTCCTCATTAGTTCAGCTTTGTTTTCTTTTTCCCCTATCTTCACGTTAACATCTGTTGGGTAACTGATTTCTACTTCTATACACTCTTTCTTCTCTCTGTCCCAAATCATCTTATCTGTTCTCTTATGCTTACATATTACAGATGATTTGGCAGAGACAGTCCTTCAGCATTGTTTCATATTATGAACGATTGTATTATTCATATAATTGTAACTGCTATTGAAGCACTGTGAAATGAAGTGCTGTGCTCAAGGATACAACACATTGCCAGGTCCCAAAAAGTGAACTCACAATCTAACAACTGTGAGCCTTACACCCTGGCAATTAGGCCACACACCTTCACTACTCCTGAGTAAAATATAAAAAGATAACAGGCTTCTGGTGGTCTCCTAACGAGTTTTCAAAAACATACAAATACTTCTAACCAAACCACTTGAGTTAGTTTATCAAAGCTTTTTTTGTTTTAAGTCATTAGCTCACCTACCAGAAATCTCAAAGAGAATGCAATATATATATATATCATATATATAT
>NC_068995.1:51241033-51259617 GCF_001194135.2 Octopus bimaculoides | reverse complement strand
TATATATATATATGCATGCATACATACATACTTACATACATACCATAGAGACATACATACATACATACATACATACATACATACATACATACATACATACATAATGTGTGTGTAGCATAATTGAGGGAGAATGGCAGATGCTAAAATTTACAGGCCTATCTCTCTTGACTTGACATATCAGCAAGGTCATGGAAGAAATTATCGAAGAGAAACAGATTAGCTTCTTATAAGAGAATGACTTCATGTAGCAATACACCACATGGTTTCCAACCAAGCAGAAGCTGCTTCACATAAATGCTCCAACATTTATTGCTGGGCGTTAAAGCAACTAGTCAACCATTCAAACACAGCATTGACCGATAAGGAACTTGCAAACGGTTTTCTACAAAGCAGAGCATTAGTTAATAAGTTGGACATAACATCTTCGCTCTGTGGAAAAACTAAGCAAGTTAGTGTAGAACATCCTAGATCAGGGGTTTTCAAACTTTTTGACTTGCGGACCCCTTTATATTTCAGGCTTTACCTTAGGGACCCCCTTATAAACGCTTATGAAATTTATACATAAATATTTGCTTAAAATAACATATATTTTTACATTTATTTATTTAACAGTATTTAACAAATAGGTTTATTGTCAATTAAAAGATTTCGATTAAAAAAACATATATAAAATCAAATTGCCCATAAAAAGTATTTGCTGTCCACGGACTCCCTGTCTTGTCCTTGCGGACCCCCTGTGGTCCTATGACCACAGATTGAAAACCCCTGTCCTAGATGACAGGTGCCAAGTTGTGGTAGCCATCAGTAGCGTTTGTAGGTGATCAATAATCCACAGCTGGGTATTTTATTAAACTGTCTTGAGGACATTTATTGTTTGTGAGATGTATGTACAATGTGGTGGGGAGCTGAAAAGTTCCTAGATTTAAGGGCCTCGTGAAACGCTTGGTTGGAAGCACTGGGGTCAACGTAATCGACTAGCCCCCACCCCACTCCTGCTCCCCCCCAAATTTCAGACCTTATGCCTATAATAGAAAGGATTATTATTAGTAGTAGTATCATTATTATTATTATTAAAGTGTCAAATTGGCAGCAGAATTGTTAA
Source organism: Octopus bimaculoides (assembly GCF_001194135.2). Lineage (NCBI taxonomy): Eukaryota > Metazoa > Mollusca > Cephalopoda > Octopoda > Octopodidae > Octopus > Octopus bimaculoides. The sequence continues at coordinate 51,258,515 of NC_068995.1, read as the reverse complement.
CACACCAAATGCAGCATTTCGAGTTCAAATACCACTGAGGGCAACATTGCCTTTCATCATTTCAGGGTCCCCGAAATAAGTACCAGCTCGAGCACTGACATTGATGTAATCAGCTAACACCTCACCACCCCACCACACACCAAAATTGCTGGCCTTGTGCTAAAATTTAAAACCATTATAATTATTGTTGTTGCTGTTGTTGTTTTGAAGGGTTGGGATTTAATTAATTTTCTGTGGTAAGCTGGTTGGCTGGTGGGTTGGTTGGCTGGATGGTTGGCCGGTTGGCCGGTTGGCCGGTTGGCCGGCTGGTTGGTTGCCAGTAAAAACATGAAGTGGTTTCATGAGTGTAAATGATCTATTTATTTGTTTAACGAGACATTAATAAAGGCAAACACAAACAACCATAACACAAATGAAAACACTTCATTTGCCATGGATGTGTGTGTGTGTGTGAATAAAAGCACAAATTTAAAAGACAAACAATATCCATTGTGTTGTATAAATATGTTTAAATTCAAAAGGATTAACTCTGCTGCATGTGATCACTCGACCAGCTAGAAATAGCAGTCAAATCTCCATCAAATCAAACCTTTACTGTCTTTAAAATGAATTCATTGAATAATATAATCTGATGTACATTGTTTTGTAAAAAAAAAAATATGAGTGGATGGTCAAGGCTGGAACTCCTCTGATCATAAGTTTGTTCATCATCATCATCATCTTTCTGGCCTTCTTCCTCCTCCTCCTCATCATCATCATCATCATTATCATCATCATCATCATCATCATCATCATGACAGAGAGAGACAGAGACAGAGAGAGGGAAGTATGAGTTGAGACCAACATTTTGATTGTTTCTTTGAAATAAACAACTAAAACAATAGGATTGATTTATTTTGTTTGTTATGTTTGTTTGTTTACTTCTCTTCTTATCACATATGGTAGTTTTGATCTCCTTCATGTACCCTAAGGGTTAATATCCCATAAGTCCCCTTAAGAACCACCGAGGGCTGTGTGTAACACTGATGTAATGATGTAACATAGAAAAGAGATAAATCTCATCATGGACGTGATGCCTGTCTGTATGTATGTGTATATATATATATATATATATATATATATATATATATATATGAAGAAGTAATGACATGTGACAGGAGCAGAACATGACCTGACTGAAATGTAAAGCCAATAAGCTGATGTAATGATTCCACTCTCTGACATGATACGACTTTTTTTTATCTCAATGATTTCATTTACATTTCAGTCCATGATTAAGAAATGAATTAATGAGGTCTTAGAGAAGACAAAACAAGCTTTCTTTACACATCCCACGTATATGTCACCTTTCATACAATACAAGACACTCCAATACTGGAGTTGACATAATTTATTTACATCCTCTCCCTAAATCATTAGCCTTGTGCCAAAATTTGAAACCATTATCATCGTCATCATTGTCGTTGTCATCGTCGTTGTCATCATCATCATCATTGTTATTATTATTATTAAGATCAACACAAAGGTCATGTTCTTTAAACAATGTAAATATACTTAAAAATATACAAAATAATAAGTAAAAAGTTTAACAAACAAATTTCTAATTTATTCCATAAACAGAACAAAGTCATTCGCTCAGATTTCCATATTTTATTTTATATTTTTATATCCCGGTTAATCACTGATTTTGCTATATTTCTAACGGCAGCATCATAACAACATTAACCAAACAAACATCTTCAATATTTCATTTCTAAATTGAGTATTTTCTCCATATATATGTGTGTATGTAGGAATAACTTAACCAGCATTCTGTAGGTTAAGGTGGTGAGTGTTCCAGTCGATCCAATCAATGGAACAGCCAATTTGTAAAATTAATGTACAAGTGGCTGAGCACTCCACAGACATGTATGACCTTAGTGTTGCTCTCAGGGAGATTCAGCATAACACAGAATGTGACCTGGCTAGCCCTTTAAAATACAGGCACTATTAATTTTTGCCAGCTTAGTGGACTGGAACAAAATGAAATAAAGTGTCTTGCTCAAGGACACAACATGTTGCCAGATATTGAACTCACAACCTTACGATCATGATCTGAACACCCTTAACCACTGAGCCACATGTCTTCACATGTAAGAATATATACTGTGTAAAATCATCATCATCATCATCATCATCATCATCATCATCATCATCATTTAATGTCCGTTGTCCATACTGGCATGGATGGACAGTTTGACCGAGGCTAATAAGCTGTGAGGCTATGCCAGACTCCAGTCTGATTTGGCATGGTTTCTATAGCTGGATGCCCTTCCTAGTGCCAACCACTCCAAGAGTGTAATGGGTGCTTTTACATTCCACTGGCACAGGTGCCATTTGTGTGACACCAGTATCTGCCATGACTGCAGTTTTTCTTGACTTGAGGGGTCTTCTTTTCAACCACAACATAATGCCAAAGGTCTCAGTCATTGTCTCCATGGGGCCCAATGCGTGAAAGGGAACTCAGCCATTTTGCCTCAACCAACTGCACCCACAGGCGGGGGTTTCCCCAACCCTGATTTAATTTAAGCCTAATTTTCTTGCTTCCTGTTTTATGAATATTATTTTATTGTCTCTGACATGTAATATCTTTGCATTTTATTTATAAAGAATTTCATTTATTACATCCTGTAATTAGTTAGGATTTTTAAATTTTTTTTTATATTTAACCCTTTCGTTACCAACCCGGCTGAAACCAGATCTGGCTCTGAGTACAAATGTCTTGTTTTCATAAGTTCTGAATTAAAATCTTCCACCAAACCTTAGTCACAATTTATGTTCCTAACACAAGCTTAATGATAACTAAGTTATTTTACTAAATTCTTTGTTATATTTAAAACTAATTGAAAGAAACACAGAGCATCTCAAAATAAATACAGCAACGAAAGGGTTAATAAGCTCTTTTTTTGTAGCAGTTTTGCTCTTCCATAATATGTTTGTTTAAACTTATTTAAAAGTCTTTCTAACCTATTTTTCTTTTACTTCATTTGCCGTACTTGCTCTCTATGTTGCTTGTAACCTTATGTCTTGTTAGAAGAAAAAGAGACAGACATTTTTAATAACTTGGCAATACATTAACCTAGATAAAAATAAAATAAGATATGTTTTTCTTTGCCCAATAAAGACAGGGTGAAATTCTAGTTCTTTTACCTTTTAAACACTTGAGATAAGTAAACAACAACGAGAGTAGGCATGGTTTGATAAATTGTGTGTGTATGAGGGTGCTGAGGTTGGCTGGAAGCGAAGAGTCAGTGATGTCCTGCAAACCACAGTGATGTTGGTTCAATCCCACTCAACCACAGTTGCAGATCAAGCAAAGACTTGTGAATGAAACTTGGTAGAAAGGAAACAGTAGAGATGCATGTGTGTGTGTGTGTGTGTGTGTATAAGTATATACATATATACAGACAGAGACACAAACACACACACACGCACATGCACAAATACACTCACGTGTGTGTGTGTGTGTTAGAATAAGGAATGAAGAAACATGCAGGAAGTTAGATAGATTGGCAGTCAAGTAGGTAGATAGGTAAACCTATGAGTAGGTGAGTTGGAAAGCAGGCAGACAGGCAGACAGGCTGACAAGCAGGCAGGAAAGGCAGGCAGGTGGATTCAGGTGTGTGTGTTCAGAAAGCTAGACAGGTGAATTTAAAAAATAACATAGTGACAAAAACAAAAAGAAAAAAAACAATATTATCCAATAACTAGTAGCATTCTTTTCATATTCTTAGGAAGTACCAAAGAAAACTCCCAACATATTTCAGCCTTATTCTGACTTCATCAGTGAAGCATAGACTTCATTATACTTACTGAAGTAGTAATAAAGGAATCACAAAGTATATTTGTTGGTGCTCAGAAATTAAATAATTCAGAGAGTCCATCTGCATGAAAAAGTAACAGTTAAGTGATAGCATGTTTAATTCATGAGACATGATATGGCTAAGTTCATCATCATCATCATTTAACGTCCGTTCTCCATGCTGGTATGGGTTGGACGATTTGACTGGGCTGGCACGCAGGAAGGCTGCACCAGACTCCAGTCTGATTTGGCATAGTTTTCTACAGCAGAATGCCCTTCCTAATGCCAGCCACTCCAAGAGTGTAATGGATGTCTTTATGTGCCACCGGCACGGGTGCCATTTGTGTGACACTGGTGTGCATTTACATGTCACCGGCACAGGTGCCAGTTTGCGTGACATCAGTATCTGCCACGACTGTGATTTCGCTCGGCTTGATGGGTCTTCTCAAGCATGACATAATGCCAAAGGTTTCGGTCATTGCCTCTGTGAGGCCCAACACTCGAGAGGAACTCAGCCACTTTGTTTCCGTCAGGCCCAATGCTCAAAAGGAATTCAGCCACTTTGCCTCTGTCAGGCCCAATGCTCAAAAGGAATTCAGCCACTTTGCCTCTGTCAGGCCCAATGCTTGACAGGAACTCAGCCATTTTGCCTCTGTGAGGCCCAACATTCAAAAGATGTTCTTTACATGCCACCAGCATGGGTGCACTTAGCTTGACGGGTCCTCTCAAGCACAGCACATCGCCAAAGGTCTCAGTCACCAGTCATTGCCTCTGTGAGGCTTAAAGTTCAAAGATCATGCTTCATCACCTCATCCCATGTCTTCCTGGGTCTACCTCTACCACAGATTCCCTCCACAGTTAGAGATCAGCACTTCTTTATACAGCTGTCCTCGTCCATTTGCATCACATGACCATACAAGCACAGTCATCTCTCTTGCACCCCACGTCTGATTCCTGCCTAATTTTTTTAAAGTTATTCATTATATTCAGTATCTAAGCTATTTCTAATTATATAACTGTAATCATGAAGGGCAATCATGCTATGTACTAGAGAATAATGTACATGCATAGATGTGGACAGAGAGATAATTTTAATATTGGGAGTTATTCATGCTTAATGCAAAGAAAACAAATTAAGTATATTTGTTGTACAGGCCTTATCTCAGTTGATGTTGGCATATATACATATATCAGAGGCTGACAGACTAACAATGTGTGAGTATGTTGGTGTGTATATGTTCAAGTGGATGTGTAATACTGCATGAGTATACATATATTTATATACTAGCTGGTGTACCCGGTAATTCCCAGGGGTAAAGATGTTCTATTGAAACACCTTATTACTCTGATATAAGAAAGCAATTTCGTTATAACTGTTTGCTTTCTTCAACAGCCATATTACTAAAAAATTAAGTGTGCAGTGATTTGTGAAAATCATTGCTTGACTGTCAATGAAGTTTCCAAAGGTGTAGGCACCTGTAAAAATTTGTGCTACACAATTTCAAAAGGAAATGCATAGTTGCACCAAAATGTAACAAAAATTATTGTCATGTTTGCTGACAGCTGAACAAAAGGAGAGATTGATTCACAATCAGTCACAAAATGTTTGATCATTTAAATACTGGTGAAATCTTTATGGGAAGAGTTTTGACAAGAGTAATGGAATGTGGGCGTGCAACTACAATATTAAAATAAGCAAGCACTCACTATTTAGTGTGTTGGGTCATCATTGCAACAACCATAAAAAAAAGTATGTCAGGGTTGCCCAATGGGAAGGTGATCGTTCTTTTGTTGTTGTTGTTGCTGTGGCTGTCATTGTTGTATTTATAAGTAATTTGGAAAGGGTAGAAGGTTGAGTTAATAGACATTATATCTAAGAGACATAAGACTTATCAGTCCCCTTCACGGTCCCATTGGACAAAACAGAATAGACATTGCTCTGGAGGGGTTTGCACTTGTGAATATCCATCTCTTCCCTCACAGTAGGAAGTAGGCTTATAGTCAGGGTTTGAGGGGCAAGAACACTGGAGATCTCCACTGCCATAAGCTCAACCACAAATCTGTCAGAGAGCAGTTGATACTTCGTCAATTTGCCCTTCTCGGCTTGACAAGCAGTGAAAACCCAGGCTGGCAGACGAACGCAGAACGCACGGGGTTGATGCTGGAGGTGGCACAGCATGTAGCATCCCACATAAAGGGCTTACCACTGTGAACAGAAAAATTGTCATGCCATCTAGCCTTTTACCATCTCCTCTGTCCACCCCTGATGGCTCAAGCTGAGAGGAGAAGCCTGAGGCCATGTTGAGGTCATGTTTTATAATCGTTTTTATTATTTTTTACTTACGTCAATCATTGGACTGTAGCTATTCTGTGGCGCAGCCGGGCAAGGAATTTGGTCAAACAAACTGACCCCAGTATATATATTCTTATAAATCTTGTACTTATCCTATTGGTTTCTTTCATTGAACCTCTAACTTACAGGGATGTAAACAAACCAACAACAGTTGTCAAGAAATTGTTGGGGTGGAGGAAAACACACATATATATATATATATATGCACACATACACACACACATACATAAAGCATAAACACATACTTAAACACACACACACACACACACACACACACATAAACTATGTGTGTATGTGAATGTATGCATGCATATATGGATGGGCTTTCTATGTATGTATGTGTGTGTGCCTGCATATGCATGTGTGTGTGCATATTTGTGTGTAATGTATATTGCACTTTTATCTTGGCTCCCTAAACCCCACCCACAAAAGATAAACCCCGAACATCCAATTGTTACTTGGAGGTTGGCATTCAATTTGAGCCAGTGACCTTTCCTGAGATGACCTGGTCTGATCTCCTGACCCTGTGTCAGAGTCAAAAGATAATTGCAAATAATTAAAACAGGGAATGGCCAACGTCATTTTATTTGGGAAGAAATTAAAGTTAATTAAATGGTTTGTTAAATTATGAGTTAGACAGTTGGAAGTACATGTAGTGGCGGTGATAGTGGTGGTGGTGGCGATGGTGGTGGTGACGGTGTTGGTGACGGTGGTGATGGTTGTAATAGTGGTGGCCGAAATGGTGATGGTGGAGATGGTGATGGTGGAGACGGCGGTGGTGGTAGTGGTAGTGGGGTGTGTATGTAGGGAGATGAGATGAGAGTGGGTGCATGAGAGAGAAAGGAAAAAAGAAAGAAAAAAGAAAGAAAGAAAGAAAGGAAAAACAGTAAATCACAATGAACTGCAGATGTGTATATAACTGTATACATGTGGTGGTGTATATGTGTGTGCGTATGGTAGTGTATATACACACGTTATACACACACACACACTCATGTATATATAGATTATACATATGGTGGTATATATATATATATATATATATATATATATATGTGTGTGTGTGTGTTATGTATGTATGTATGTATGTATGTATGTATGCATGTGTGTGTGTGTATGGTAGTGTATACATGTATTTGTTGTGAGTGTTTGTATGTAAGCCTCCATGGCAAGTAGAGAGAAGAGGGCAAGAGCCATAGAGTTGAGAGAGGGGGGAGAGTTGAAGTGGGAGGAAGAACTGAAGAGAGATTAGGCAAGAGGGTGGGGAAGTAGGTGAGTTCTTGCTACTGAAAAAGGAGGGGTGGGATTAAGATAGATGAATAAGGTGGGGAGGGGCAGAGGAGAGCAGGAATATCGCAAAACAAAGGAAAACTTTTTTTTTTAAATTACATCCAGGAGAAAGGTGTTCCAAAATATGTGGGTGAGGTGGATTTAGCAAAAGCAAAAACTTTAAAAAATTTTGTTATTCAAGGAAATAACAGATGCTAGATGAATAACAATCCAAGTGCCAGCCAATATGAGGGAACCTCTATTTTATGTAATCGATCGACTGTTAGAAATAACATCGAAATTCTCCTCAAACAACTCTTGTTACAGTAACATACATACACCCAAGGTTCTAGCATTTAACCTTTCCCACCACACCATCCATATATAAATTAAACAACCACGGAGACATCACACAACCCTGTCTTAGCCCCACCTTCACATCAAACCATTCACTTACTTCACCATCCACCCTAACACACACCCTACTTTCCCTATAAAAACTCCCTAAAACAGCTCTCAACAATCTACCATCAACTCCTTACAACTGCAAAACCTGGTCCTGGGTATGACTATAAACTGCATCTGGTAGTGGGACCCTGGGGCCCTGGTTTCAGGGTTTGATGAGTGTGGAATCACCTCTTAGTCATTATTGTACCCAGGTCTACTCTGGCCTGGAGTGGTAGCACCTGTAAGGGTCCCAGCTATGAGAAAAAGGGTAAAAGGGAGATAAGATGGGAGTGGGGGGATATGCAGAAAGATGTAGAGAAAAGGACAAAGAGGGATGAAGACAGGAGGATGGCAAGAGGAAAAAAGAAGGAAATAAAGAGGGAGAGAGAGAGAGAGAGAGAAAGTTCAAGGCAAAGAAACCAAGAGAGAAACAGAAAACTGAGCAAACGAGAAAAAGAGAGAGGGAGAAAGGGAGAGAGAGAGAGAGAGGGGAAGAAAGGGAGAGAGAGAGAGAGGAAGAAAGGGAGAGAGAGAGAGAGGAAGAAAGGGAGAGAGAGAGAGAGGAAGAAAGGGAGAGAGAGAGAGAGGAAGAAAGGGAGAGAGAGAGAGAGGAAGAAAGGGAGAGAGAGAGAGAGGAAGAAAGGGAGAGAGAGAGAGAGGAAGAAAGGGAGAGAGAGAGAGAGATGCCAAGATTGAGAGGAGGAGAAAGTAGCGAAAATTAATGTGAAAGACGTGGTTATTCTAGTTTAAACTCGTTCAATTAAAATGAATGAATTTCTACTTGAATTCACTCAAAGAAAGAACTTAAAAGTACAAGGGAAAGAAATTGAGATTCATTTTTTTGGAAGCCATAAGGTAATATCATAATTTCTCATATTAATTAGCACAAGGTCATAAAACTATGGGTAGGGAGATAATTGATTATTTTAATAATTAATATATAACTGATATTGTTTTTTTGTTTTTAATTTCATTGTTTATGGCAATATTTAAATTCCAAACAAGCAGGAATCTTAATGAAAGACATCAAAGCATTTCAAATGACACTATTAATTCTGCTATCCACAATGTAGTACTAAAAGGCACTACATCATCATCATCATCATCATCGTTTAACCTCCGCTTTCCATGCTAGCATGGGTTGGACGATTTGACTGAGGACTAGCGAACCAGATGGCGACACCAGGCTCCAGTCCGATCTGGTTAGGCTGCTGGACTCATAATTGTATGATTGTGGTTTCAATTCCTGAACCAGATGATGTGTTATGTTCTTGAGCAAGACACTTTGTTTCATGTTGCTCCAATCCACTCAGCTGGCAAAAATGAATAATCTTCTCATGGATTACTTATTGTCACCATGGAAACCAGGAAACCAGCCCTATGAAACTATATAACTCGGGAAGGATCAAAAAATGTTATTGTTGCTTATCTTGTTCTCATGTCACTCATCTTATCTCATATTTTCCTAACACACACAATGATCTGTTACCGATTGCAAAACTAATTCACACCACTTTTCCATTACTTGATGAAATGTTTATCAAGAAAGAAACTAAACAGCCCATTGCTTAAAGGTATTTTTTGAAACCTCACCTTTTTTCATGGCAAGCACAAATTGTAGTAGTCAGAAAGAGTTAGCAAACAACACCTTGTTATCGACTATCCACAAACAGTAAATCATTTGTACTTTCTTAGACACCTGTCCACTTCTTAATTTTGAAGATCTCGTGTGTTCTATTTCCTGCAATAAATTCTCATGTGAAATGGATCTAAATATGTCACATCAGATTCTACTCAACAGTGACATTAAGAGGCGGTATACAAAATGTATTTCAAGCAGATGCAGGTTTATTTCAGTTTTCAAGGTTACTCTTTGATGTAAGCATTGCCATGGTTTTTCATAGAGTGATGTATTGTATACTTACTGACAATTATTTCAAAATTGTCCCTGCCTGTCTCAACAATCTTATTGCCATTGGCAAAACAACTGCGGAACACAATAGATTTATTTCAGTGGCTAACAAACTCAATATTGCAATGAGCAATGAACATACATCTTTTCCTTCAAACGTTCATTTGTTACTTAGGATACAAAATAGAAAATAGTTCTCAGCAACCTAATCTAGAAAGATTCAAACCTTTTGTTGGTTATCTTTCATGTAACAATACTAAACAACTACAAAGTTTGTAGGTTTGCTTAAAACTAAGTTTTTGTATTTGGCGTGCAAGGTTCTTGGTTGAAACAGATTTTGTTGTATCTTGGAAGGGTCGTTATGCCAATAATAAACACATGCAGTGGTTCTATTTCACTTCTTTGTTATCAGTTAACTAGTTAGTTATTTAACCAACTAACTAATTGATTGCTTACTCCATCACTCAGTTAGAGAGGGAATGTTACTGATGAAGTTGCAAATAGAGGCAAAAGAACTGATGAATTGTTTACAATCATATCATACAACATTTACGAAAAATAAAAAACAAATAAATTCATTTGGCTGTGTGGCAAGAAGCTTGCTTCCCAACCACATAGTTCTGGGTTCAGTCCCACTGCGTGGCACCTTGAGCAAGTGTCTTCTAGTATAGCCTTGGGCTAACCTAAGCCTTGTGAGTGGATTTGATAAATGGAAACTGAAAGAAGCCCATCGTGTGTGTGTGTCTTTGTGCCTGTGTTTGTCCCCTGCTCATACATACACACTGCTTGACAACCAGTGTTGGTGTGTTTACATCCCATAACTTCACAGTTTGGTCAAAGAGACAGATAGAATAAGTACCAGGCTTTAAAAACATTAGTCCAAGGGGTCGATTTATTCGACTAAAACCCTTCAAGGTGGTGCTCCAGCACGGCCACAGTCAAATGACTGAAACAAGTAAAAGAATAAAAGAATATGGCAATTATAATATATTAGAGAGATGTAAGACAAGACTCTTTGTTGGTGCATAGCATAATCACACTATAATTTTAACATCAGACACATACCTGGTAAAGATACCACTGCTACTAACATCCTTGCCAGATGTTCCTCCATAACAATCAAACTGCACCAGACAGGACTTTCTGAATGACACACCAATAAAAAATTACCTTCAGTCTTTTTAGCAACCTACCTGATGATGACCCATGTCTCATATGGCCAGCTTCTCAATAAATGTTCCCCATACCTGCTCTATGACAACTCCACCTGGTATCATAGATTTATGAAAGCTTTTGTGTCACCTTGGAATGGCTCAATTATGGTACAATGTCAATGCTAAAAGCTTAGCATTTTCTTTGGAAGATGTTTAATCTCTTAGCATTCACATTACTCTGTCAAAACCAATGCTTATTTCTCCATTGTTTTGAATTGATCATATACTGTTTTGTAGCTTTGATGAGGTAACTGTTAATTCTTTAGAACAATATTGTAGGGTTGGTGAGTGAGTCCAGATCTGCCCTTTTCTCTCTTCACCTTTCACATCCTAGATCAGGCATGCACAACCTTTCTCAAGAAGTAGGCCACATAAGATACGGCTCATACTCAGGTAGGCCACACTACTAAACAAAAATGAAGTAATTTTTCCATTTCGGCATGCAGAACATCCCATGGGCTGCTGGTTGTCCATGACTGTCCTACATGTTTCATAGCGTCATGGGTGAGAGTACTAATAGACTAATCAAACTTACTACTACTTAGGTACCTCAGGCAATAAGTAACAGTGTTGTATTTATTACCAAGCTGTACTCATTCTTAAGTGATGGCAGGATTGCGGTACTTTAAGTACAACTGTAAAGTACTTTATTTTATCTTTGCAAGGGTCTCCTTCCTTTCTCCTCAACTTGTCCCCTTTACTTTTCCTTTAGTTCTCTTTTCAGTCTATCCTTCTTCCTTCTTGCTTTCATTGTTTTTATTTATTTTCTTTCCTTTTCATTTCTTTCTTTCTTTCTTTCTGATACTTTTATAAGGAACTAACAAAAATAAAAACAAAAAAGCACAAAACAAGAAGTAAAAAAAAACCCACTCATTATCAGAAATTCCAGTGTTCTATTTTCAACAATTTTTTTTTTTTTTTGCCAGTTTGTAAGAGAAGAACCTAAGCATAATTCATGTAATGCTAAACACCCACAGCCCTTTGGGGGCTTTTAAATCACCCCCTGATATTACTGCCTACTATTACTACAACTCCTACTACTACTACTACTACTACTACTACTACTACTACTACTACTGCTGCTGCTGCTGCTGCTGCTGCTGCTACTACATCTACTTCCACACTCTCTTTCTCTCTTTTCTCTCTCTAACATATGATGTATTATGGAAGTTCCTATGTAGTTTTCCTTATATAAATTACTTTGAGCAACAGATTACTTTATTATACACCACAGGAGATTTATCAGCACACATACCACACATATATATATATATATATACACATACACACATACACACGCATGCCCACACAAATATGCATACACATGTGCCATCATAACACAGCAGTGCATATGTATATAATACTTGCTTACATACATTCTGAAATAAAAGAATTTGGTCTCTGGCACTGTAAACTACTAAACTACAGGTTAATTTATAGTTTATTCAGTTCTTCGCAACCAAGTCTTTCTCTCTCACTCTCTCTCACTCACTCACTCACTCTCTCTCTCTCTCTCCTCCGCACTGCCTCTCTCACCAGATCTGGTACTGGGAGTTAAGCCAGGCATGAAATAACCAGTACATTGACTAACTGCCAGAGATGGTACTGCTAAGTATGTATATCTCTGCAGAAGCCAACCCCAACAAGAGAATCTCTAAACAGTTGCTCAGCCTACAAGAAATAGCAGCTGAATTCCTTCAAGTGGCATCAGTCTTCTCAAAAAAGAACACATTGAGAAAATATTCATCATCATCAGGCACAGCAGTGGTTGTGTGGTAAGTAGCTTGCTTAGCAACCACATGGTTACAGGTTCTCATCCCACATGCTCATATGGATATACAGTTGCAACTACTACTACTACTACTACAACAACACTGCTATAACTACTAGAACCAGTGTCTTCTTAAGGCAGGTGCAAGTTGTACTGCAACACGTTGAGTCCCGGTGATTCATGGGTCAATGAATAACAATATTATTAGGAATGGCTATGTGGTTAAGAAACTCACTTTGAAAGCATGTGGGTTCAGGTTCAGTCCCACCTTGGGAGTGAATTTGGTAGGTAAAAAAAAACTGAAAAAAGCCCATTATATATGTTTGTTGTTCTCAGATAAGAACTGATGCCACTTCCAAGCCAATAACACCACATGACCTGAGTTGACCAATCGCAGCTTAACATCTAAAAGCCATCTTGAATTTCACTCATTTCCTGTTACTTGATCTCCAAATGCCTGATGACCTAGATTCATTCTATGAGCCTGGAAAACTTAAAGTTCTTCACTCATTCACTTTATCCACTGTAAGTGGATTAAAGCATCAGTTAACGCAGTGCATTGACCTAGGGGTTCTGAGTTCAATCGCACCAAGGTACTTATGTGAATCACAAGACACCTGAAGAAGGCTGGAGCGTGCAACAGCCAAAATGTAGTGAAAGTAACAATCAAGATGAGGACACCATTCCGACTAATAGAAACAGTGTACAAAATTCCACATCTCAGAAATATAGAATTGTATCATCATCTTCATCATTTAACATCAGCCTTCCATGCTGGCATGGGTTGGACGTTTTGACAGGAGATGGCCAGGCGGGAGCCTGCACCAGACTTCTCTGTCTGTTTTGGCATGGTTTTTACGGCTGGATGCCCTTCCTAACACCGACCACCCAGCAGAGTGGTGTATATATATGTATATGTATATGTATGTGTATGTATGTGTGTGTGTGTGTGTGTGTGTGTGTGTGTGTGTGTGAATGCATATAAATATGTATACATGTATATATATGTATATATGTGTGTGTATGATAGTATGTGCATGTGTGTGTATATATTTATATATATATGTATGCATGTTTGTGTATACATACATACATACATACACACATACACACACATAATGGACAGACAGATAAAGGCTACATTTAGATTTTCAAGAATTAAGACAATTACTCTCTTAAGATTATATTATTTCTTAATGGTTCCATTGAATTAACACAACAAACAGGGACAGAAAGACAATAAGAATGACAAAGGTTCCTTCTATTGTCCTTACAGAACAAAAGACTACATTTTACAATTGTAATAATAATAATAATAATAATAATAGCAATAATAATAATAATGATGATAACGATGCATGCTGTATTTCCCAAATGAACTTTCTGGAATACACTAAGTGGACATAGATATTGATTCTTACACGTTAGCATTATACTAATGAAATGCTTTTAGCAATGTTAAGTAGTAATGTCTACAAGGTGCTAAGAATATGCAAACATTTGCACAATTCAATGGTCATGCAGCAAAATTCCATCTGTCAACATTGACATGTATGAATGTGCAATGCAGATTATTCATTTTGTTTGAATTAAGAATTGTAGAAGATTAAAGACATTCTATCAGTGCAATTTGTTTGGCTTATTTGTCTGTGAAAGTTAGTATTAAAAATGACTTTTTGGTATATATATATACATATATATATATATAAACACATTTCTAAAGAATTTGCTTCCTATTCAACCCTACCTAGAAGAATTTATACTTTCGATTACTTCTTAATGTACAAACTCCATTAGCTGCACTTTTTTTTTATCTTTCTTTTATTTATTTTTTTGTGTCTGTTACTAAAAATAGTTTTGATCGGTTGAAGAACAGGTTCAAGATGAAAGCGAAGAATGCTGCTTTTTATAGCTTTTAAGAGATGAATTACTTAAAGAGATAGTTTTGACAACATCCGTCAGTGACTATTGAATGGTCTTAGATAAATATAGATTTTTATGAAGTTTATTGAAATATTTCTAGGTATTCTCTCTCTCTCGCTCACTCTCTCTCTCTCTCTTTTTTTTTTTGCAACTAAAGCAGTTGCTGATGGAGAGGGCAGGAGTAAGGTTGATAGGGGTGGGGGAATGTTTAGATAGTTTTTCTTTCCCCTTTTAATCGATATATACAAAATAGTTCAAGTAATACAAATTTCTTGAATACATAACTCGTCTACAAAGGAATCTATGCACACATTCACATTCCAAAGTATGGAATACCTCTTTTTTCTCCATTTCAGTACCAGGCTAAAACATTCGTAGAAGTAACATTGTATGCCATCATCATCATCATCATCATCATCATCATCATCATCATCATCATCATCATCATCATCATCATCATCAACAACATTATCATCATCATCATCTGTATTTTGTGTCTCCTTTTTCGGCCATCATGGCTTGTATTGGTCAGTATGGTCTAAACCATCCTTCCACGTGTGTGTGTGTGTGTGTGTGTGTGTGTGTGTGTGTGTGTGTGTGTGTGTGTGAGTGTGTGTGCGTGTGTGCATATAAAGTAGAAAAGAAATAACAATGGATGAAGTGCTGAATGATTAACTGTAGGTTATATGCATTCACACACACACACACACATCCATACATCCACATACACACTCACACATGCATATACATACACACGCACACACACATATATATACTGACACATACACACACACATATATATACATATACAGATATATACATATATATGTATATGCATTTATACATACCCATACACACACATATACACACACACACATATATACATTTACATTCACACATCCATGTATATATGTATATTTGTATACGTGTATATGTATATGTATGTATATGTCTGAATATATATTTATGAATGTACATGTGTGTGTGTGTGTGTGTGTGTGTGTGTGTGTGTGTGTGTACATATAGTTCAAACACAGACATGAATTATTTAATAAGTGATAACAGTGGTAGTCTCAGCTAAACAAACAGATTAGTGAAGACAGTGGACCATTAGAACCATTACAGACCGATTAAATAAATATCTCTCTGTTATTTCAGGACAAAGATTAAACAGAATTACTTTGATGCAACATCAGTTTTTGCATTAAACAAGCTGCATTGAAAACCGGCTGCATACAGGAATAAGAAAGGGTTAGATCAGGGGTCAGCACACTTCTCATATAACTGATGACGGCGCTGGTATGGTCATGTGTTGCGAATGGATGAGGACAGCTGTGTGAAAAAGTGTCACACCCTAGCAGTTGAGGGAACCTGTAGAAGAGGTAAACCCAGGAAGACCTGGGATGAGGTGGGAAAGCTTGACCTTTGAACATTGGGCCTCACCAAGGCAATGACTAGTGACCTTTGGAGATATGCTATGCTTGAGAAGACCCGACAAGCCAAGTGAGATCATAAGCCGTGGCCTATAACCAACCCACTTATGAGTACGCTTCATTCATTGAACAATAAGCTTTGCTTGCAAAGACCTGTTGAGGCAAGGGAAATCAAAATCCCAACCTTCCAAGTTCTTTTACAGGGCTTAGAAAAGCTGAAGGACCACTGCAGTAAGTGTGTGAATCTGGGAGGGGAATATATTGAATAAAATCATAATTGACAGATCCCCCTGTATTTTCTTTTACCCAAAGCCAGGAGCTCTTCAGCACCCACTCATGCGTGTGTGTGTGTGTGTGTGTGTGTGTGTGTGTGTGTGTGTGTGTGTGTGTGTGTGTGTGTATGCTCACTCCCACATGGTCATGTCTATTTGATACTTAGGGAATCCAAATTCAACAAGCACCAGCCCCATGAATCCTTGTGAATTAAAAACACAATATAAAGGTACACGAGAGTCTAATGTCGACACATTATTCTTCCAATAAACAACTTGGGCAACCCAATTAATTAGCTATTTGTAATTAGTAGTTCATAATTACTGGAACAGCCTCCATTTGTAAAGACTAAACCACTCTGTATTTATATTTCTATCTTTCTTCCTCTACACATGATTACATTTTTTTTTTAAGGAAGGTCTCATCATGGTTGCTTGATCTGCTACAAATAGTAGCCATATCACTTTCAAATTCCACCCTGCATTTAAAAAAAAAAGAAAATGAAGAACACATTGAATAACATATTCGTAATTACACTATAATCTATGCAAGATGAGGTGTTCATGGCAGCACCAGCAGCAGCGGTAGTAGTAATAGCATTAGTAGTAGCAGTAGCAGTATGAATGCTTCCTTACAGTTTCTGTCAACTGTGGTCAGCTCAAGGCCTGGTTGGTGACTGTCCCAACATGACCATGCAATGACCTGAAACCTACAACTGTGGGATTGTGAAGTGAAATTCTCAGTTACTCAATACTTAAGGTGGAGGTATTGTTTTCAGTCGCATTTGTTTGTTTGTCTGTGGACAAGATATCTCAAGAACCACTGGATGGATTCTGCTGAAACTTTCAGGGATGTTTGGCCTCATAACTGGCACAAACTGATTAGATTTTGGGATTGATCTGGTACCAGACAAAGATTCTGGATTATTTTTCCTGTTTTTTTACTTAATTTTTGAGAGCGGTCAGGTTCATTTTTAGTTTTCTCATTTCTGAGAGCAGTCGAGTTTATTTCAGATATTCTCATTTTAAAAATCATCTCTGGCTAAT
>NC_068995.1:51239228-51240861 GCF_001194135.2 Octopus bimaculoides | reverse complement strand
TATGATAATGGTACTACAATTACATTACTTAAGAAAAAAAAAAAAGAGCCAGTCCCAATGTGGAATTTTCCCAACTTAAAGCTTATAAATTTACTTTGGAAAATACCAGAGGAATTATGATTTAATACTTTATTGCATTGCAAACATGGAAAATGGAATAATATTTAGCAAATTTAATGCATACATTTGTAATTTATTCAATGAGTATAAATGGAAACAGCTGTAGGAAGAAATGATTATCAATTTATTAATAAATAGATATTAACCATTAATTCTCTATTTTCTTCTCTTAATTTGATATATGTGTGTATGTACGTGTGCATGTATTATATATATATATATATATATATATATATGTATGTATATATATATACATATATATTCTTTTACCTGCATCAGTCATTTGACTGTGGCCATGGTGGAGCGTCACCTTGAAGAGTTTTAGTTAAAGAAGACTTATTCTTTGTAAGACTTATTGTGTCAGTCTCTTTTACCGAACACTAAGTTATGGGGATGTAAATGCACCAGCATCGGTTGTAAGTGATGTTGGGGGGACAAACACAGACACACACATACATATATATATTTATATATATATATGACAGGCTTCTTTCAGTTTCCTTCTACCAAATCCACTCACAAGGCTTTGGTCGGCCCTGAAGCTATAGTAAAAGACACTTACCCAAGGTGCCACGCAGTGGGACTGAACACAGAACCATGTGGTTGGTAAGCATGATACTTACCACACAGCCATTCCTGCGCCTACATTTGACAATAATCTGAATACTAAAGGGTGAAAGCAGTAGAGTTGAAAGAAATTTGGCTGCTATTTCTTGCAGTTTGAGCAACTGGATAGAGAGCCTATTCATTCTGGCTGGCGATGTCCATTGCAGAGGTAGACAAGGGGAACATGTTTGGAGTATTACAGTTGCTGTTGTGCTACTCTTATTATTGACGGTATGTATCCCAGCATAACATTTAGTGGGTTTAATGAGGGTAATGAAGCTAATGAGGGTAATGAAGCTAATGAGGTTAATATAACGCTACTGCTGCTATTTTTGAGTAACGGTTTTGTGGGGGGAGAGGGAGTATTTGCCTCGACTGAGTTGGAGAGATAGGTACTTTAGAACACTGTTGCTGTAGCATGTAGTAGTAGTAGTAGTAGTAGTAGTGGCGGTGGTGGTGGTGGTGGTGGAGGGGCCTGAGTGCTTTGGAGGGGCGTGAGTTGTACATGTAGTGAGAAGAACAGAGAGGGCTCAGAGTAAAGATTTTTGCTAAGTTACAGCAACATTCGTCCTAAACCAGGACTGCCATGTTATGTTGGCAAAAATCTTTACTCCAAAGTACTGTTGCTTAATATCTCTCGTAGTGAGATTTAAAAATAGTAATTTTCTAGAGAAGGTTCAATTCTGCTGCCTGTCACCATAACCTATCTCTTGCAGGTTCAGGTGGTTTTTCTATAAGGTCGTCCGGTCTGCTAGAAATAGCAGTCAAATGGGTTTTTTTTTTTCTTTTGTTTGTCTTTGTTTTATTTTTTTGTACCCTTTTAGCTTAAAAAGATATGGTTGTGTTGGATAACCTAGACTTGGATATATTATATGTTGCAAAAAATTATGGGATGATCACAGTTGAA
>NC_068995.1:51224551-51238421 GCF_001194135.2 Octopus bimaculoides | reverse complement strand
CCATTGCTTTTATTTATTTATTTATTTAGATAGATAGATAGATAGATAGATAGATAGATAGATAGATAGATAGATAGATAGATAGATAGATAGATAGATGTGTGTGTGTGTGTGTGTATGGCAGGTTTCCACCCAATTTCTGTCTTTCAAATTCACTCACAAGCCATTTCTCAGCCTGAGGCATTAGTAGAAGACACTTCTTGCCCAAGATGCCACACAATAGGATTGAACCCAAAACAATACATTTACAAAGTGAGCTTCTCAATCGCCTGGGCAAGCTATTTCTATTTCTTTTTCTTATTAAGTCTAATCACAATATTGTCCGTAATCTTCGTGTCTTGATTGTAAAAACCACACTACAGCTTCAAAATTGTCATCAAAGATTAGTGTGTTAAGATTTAGTTTCTGAATAAGAAATTCATATTCAACATGCTTTTGTTTTTTAATTTGTTTTTGTTTATTCTTGTTTTTCTATTTTACTTCTCTGATGGAGTCCCTTTCCTTCTGTTCTTGAGAGAAAAAAAAATGCAAGAAGATTTCTGCTTACTGAAAAAAACATGTGATTCCTCTGTTAAAGATCACTTATTATCACATGGCCTAGATTACATAATCACATGATTCACTTGAGTCTTACAATGTTTATTGCTACCTGAACTCTTATAGTTCCTCCTTCTCTCTCTCTCTCTCTCTCTCTCTCTCTCTCTTTCTTTTCCTTCCTTTTGGTTATGAATCTCTTTCTGTCTGTCTATATTTCTCTGATACCCACCACTTTTTCTGATAAACACCTCCTCTCCCACTTTCTTCAATCATCATCATCATCATCATCGTTTAACGTCCGCTTTCCATGCTAGCATGGGTTGGACGAGTTGACTGAGGACTGGTGAAACCGGATGGCAACACCAGGCTCCATTCCATTCTCTAAAATAGATATGGCTGGCAAAAAAAAAAACACAACAAATAATTAATAATAATAATAATAATGATAATGATAATAATGATAATAATAATAATAATGATGATGATGATAATCCTTTCTACTATAGGCACAAGGCCTGAAATTTGGGGAAGTGGGGGTAGTCGATTTCATTGACCCCAGTGTTCAACTGGTACTTAATTTACTGACCCTGAAAGGATCTGGTAGTGAACAGCTGACACTGTAGAACATCTCCAACGTTAGAAGCTGTGCAAAGGCAATAATTTCTATCTAACAAATATCCACCCCATCCTTTTTCTCTTACACATCTCATCCTCTTTCCATAACACATTCCCCTCTCATCCTCTCTTTCACAGACCATTTTCTCATTCATCTCTCCATGTGAGAACTCACCAGTTAAATGGTAGTCAACATATTTATATAACGAACGTCAGAATTCTTATTTGGAAATTCTAGTAATCCGATAAACACCATTAACTTATATTGTTATATTTCAGGATGATCATCGTTTTTTTTCTTGACAAATAAACACACGCACTATATATTCATTCTGCTTGTTTATTATTCATTCATTCACTTGTTTATTATTGTTCTTAATTTTATCTTATGCCCGTTGTCTGGAAATCATTTGCCACACATCTGTTACCTCTTTGGAACAGGAGACATGTGGGATGGAAGAGTTGCTGAAGAGGTCACCGACATGACAAATGATTTCCAGACAATGGACATAAGATAAAATAATAAATGAGTGAAGACTGAAAATATAATGCATGTATTTAATCTCCAGTCACCATGTTC
Source organism: Octopus bimaculoides (assembly GCF_001194135.2). Lineage (NCBI taxonomy): Eukaryota > Metazoa > Mollusca > Cephalopoda > Octopoda > Octopodidae > Octopus > Octopus bimaculoides. The sequence continues at coordinate 51,236,689 of NC_068995.1, read as the reverse complement.
TGCATGGCATAGTGCAGTGTTTCCTGTCGGATGGGAGCAATGAGTGTTGAAAAAGTAGCAAAGGCTTGTGTTTCATAAAGTTTAGATGGTTTTTAAACTTTTTTAACTTTTCTAACACTAAGGCAAAGAATAATAGAAAAGAAAGAAAAGCTATATGGATGCAAGCTCAATTGAGAACTACAGCCCCAGTGGAAGCAAGTATCATAATCCCTAGTTTAGGAATTAAAGGCTTGGGTTCAAATCCCATCCAGAAATCAAAAAACTCATGGCAATCAGAGACGTAAACTGATTCCAAGGAAGGACCAAACATGATTTATAACTTATTTAGTCATATTCTTTGTAATCTATAACTTCTTAGCCTGTATTAATATTGGTAGTCAAAGTAATAAGTAATTTTTGTCGCAGCTGAAATCTTTTTCTGACACAAACCATTTAATTGTGGAAACAGATAATATACACTCTTCCAGTTCTCAACCCAAAGAAAGTAAATTGAAAGTATGGGGCACTTAGGGCCGATGTCTTGGCTTTCAGCGTTCTAAGCCAACCTTATAATGTACGCCTCTTTCTCCTAATCCTACAATGCCTTCTCCAATTTTGATTGCGGACTTCGTGCCTAAAAAAAAATGTTAATTCAGGAGTTACTTCCCCTGAGATACTGACGGCGTTTTGATAAACAAGGGAGATAATTTAGCGTTAGACTAAGCAGAATATCATCTTATTAGCATTGAGCAGAAAGAATATTGGACAGTGTTTGGTGTATCTCTTCACTTGGGGAGTTGGAATCCGACCGAAGCTTACTGTGGCTTCCATGCATCAGAGAACTATATAATTAATTGTTTCCATTGCTGAAATTATTAGTAAAAATAAAATTTGCTAGGTTTTTTTTCTATACAAACATTTTTAGTTTTATTTCGTTTTTGGATTTGGTTTGCAAGGTTCTTTATGTGAGTTCGTGTGTTGAAGCATATTCTGTTGTGTCTGGGGAGAATCATTCTCTTTTAGTGCCTTATAATTTAACACATTCACCGGTAAAACTTCAACTCATTTCCTTTATTTTTCTAAAATTTTCGTTGAGTCTTGCAACCTTTTCAATAGATGTTAAGAGTCCCCAAACAACAGAATTTTTAGTTTTGATTCCTGGAATCATAGAATCGATGTTTTAGAGTCCATTTTCCACGAAAGCGTGGAGAACTAGACTTTAAAACGATGATGATGAGAAAGACAACATGCCGAAGTGGTAAGGATTTGATTTAATAGATCTGCTGCAAATGATTTGATTTCTGGTTAGGATAGCAAAACTACTCGATTTTCAACTTAATCATCGACCGAAAATAAATATCAGATCTAAAAACATTCTTAGACTTCATGCTTCTTCTTGGAGAAGACACTAGGAAACATTTCTGATGTATATTTCTATACTTTATTCAGAGCAGCTAACACGATGTTCAACAATAATGAGAACTAAAAACTGTGTTTAATAGCGAGTAAAATAAAAATGAAATTATGATTCATTGGACTTTCGGAGGTGTACTTTTCGGGTAAGTGATTTGATCTGAGACCGTGTGTCGAAACTTAAACGAATGTTTAAGTGGGGTTAACAATGTTTGTGTACTTTTGACTGGATAATATGTCTTCATAATCGTTTTATTTATTGAAACAGATCCAAAAATACAAAGGAAATAGCGTTAGGTACACACGACAATGGCTATTTGAGTCAGCAGTTACACTGTTCTGGGTACTTGAGTAAATAGCTGGTCAAATCTGGACATTTTGTTTACTTGGAGTATAAACTATAAAAATTATCTCCCAAAAAGGAGCACCAACTATAATGTTAATAAATCGACTTTTCGACTGCGGAAAATCAGATGTCCGCATAAGTTACCTCCCTTAGATCATCGAACCACATATCTCCAAGAACTGTATTGCAGGAAACAATTTTGCGGAGATTTACAGAATTAACACATTTCCTTGTGATACCGTAAATGAATAAGATAAAAGAAACCAAAAATGAAAACTGCTGCTGCCAAACGCTGGTTATCTGAGCCTCTCTCTCTTTTTTCTCAATGAATACCACTAACCATTTCCCGTTTCAGAAAACATAGCTTTTGATGTTTATTTTTTCCCATCAATTAATCTTTGATTTGGGTTCTGCTTTTCATCTTCTGATAGAAAATTTTTTTTTAAATGAATACTCAATAACAACAAACACAATGATATTTGATATAAAATAATTTTAATATTAATTAGATACAGATAAATTAGTGAGAGATAGATTTACAGGACTATGACCTTTCTGGAAGCTTTTTTCTTCTTCCTCTTCAGAATCATCATCATCATCATCATCATCATCATCAGAATTACTTTGTTCTTCAGACAAATTACTGGAAGTTTTCTCTGTAGCTACAGGTTCTAGTTTTATGTGATGGCCTAGAAAGAGAGAAAGATAAAAAGAGAACTTCCACTTAAAGAAAATGAGAGAGAGAGAGAGAGAGAGAGAGCAAAGGAGAAAGAAAAAGAGAGCAAGAGATTAACAACTCAGCTTATATCCCTGTAGTAGAACATTCTGGAGACAGTTATCCCTCAACAATAATATGCAGAAATGACCAACTTGTTCCTTTGTCCATTCTTCGATTTATACATTGACACCATTTACAGAATGTAAAGAGCTGGAACAAATACCACAAGTTATTTTGTCTCATTTTCTGACAATTCCACGAATTCATTGCACTATACTTGTACTTTATTTTATTGAACCCAGAACAATAAAATGTAAAGTTGCCCTCAGCAAGATTTGAACTCAGAACATAAACATATAGGCGTAGGAGTGGCTGTGTGGTAAGTAGCTTGCTTACAAACCACATGGTTCCAGGTTCAGTCTCACTGCGTGGCACCTTGGGCAAGTGTCTTCTACTATAGCCTCGGGCCGACCAAAGCCTTGTGAGTGGATTTGGTAGACGGAAACTGAAAGAAGCCCGTCGTATATATGTATATATCTATGTGTGTGTGTATGTATACGTTTGTGTGTCTGTGTTTGTCCCCGCCAACACCACTTGACAACTGATGCTCGTGTGTTTACGTCCCTGCAACTTAGTGGTTCAGCAAAAAAGACAGATAGAATGAGTACTCGGCTTACAAAGAATAAGTCCTGGGATTGATTTGTTTGACTAAAGGCAGTGCTCCAGCATGGCCACAGTCAAATGACTGAAAGAAGTTAAAAAAAAAAGAAAGAAAAAAAGAATGCTGCAAGGCATTTCGTATTCCTTTCTTTTTGTCTGACGTTGTTAAAATGGTGGATCATATCTTGATTAAAACATCCATCTTAGGACATGTCCATAATTTCCTTGGTAGGCCACTTGAGAAAAAGTAAAATAAACAAACAACTACTACTACTACTACTACTTGTCTTCCCATGGAATCAAGTGTAACTAAAAATGGTATGAGAAACAAATTCTTAAACAATGTTTTCTACTTCATGTCTGAAGTGATTCAAAAGAAGAGGAGGTGGGGACTGTTTCCAGCATTAAACCCATGACTTAAATAACTGTCTGCGAATCTCTAAATTAGCAGAACAACTCAACCCAACCACAGTTAAAACAAGACAACTAAGTCTAGAATTCAGATCAAAGAATTCTTTGATGGTTGTATTACATTACAGAAAAAAAACGAATGATTTTAAAATTCTATTACCAGATACTTGTGTGGCATTATCACTACATTCCGAACTGCAATCACTGCATCTGTCTGCACATTCACTGTCTGGATTGGTTTCCGCGCTGTAAACATATAAGAAAGAAGAGCCGTGTTGCAGATGATAAGAAATGATGTTAATGACCGATTAATGGAAGAAGAAAAATAACAGCAAAAGAAACAAAAGAAAATAACCAAAAACATAAAAGGAAAGAAACACGAAAGGCAGTGGCTGAGAAGATGCAGTTAACAATTTAACCCTTTGATGTTCCGATTATTCTGTCAAATGTGATGCTTGTTTATTCACGTTGTTTTGAAATAATCCTGCATTATCTCAAAGCGTCAAGATTTCATCGACATGATTGCTTGTTTGCCGAATGACATTGTAGGGTAGGTGTGAGAGGTCAGATCAGTCCAGTATGAGCTGGATAAAGCCAGCTTAAATACTAAAGGGTTAAGGTCGTGCTGAATAGAACAAGAGTTCAATACTACTATAGTTTTGGGCTGACCAAAGCCTTGTGAGGAGATTGCAGATTTGGTAGATGGAAGCTGAAAGAAGCCCGTCGTGTGTATATGTGTGTGTATACATTTGTGTGTCTGTGTTTGTCACCCCATCATTGCTGGACAACCGAAGTTGGTGTCCCCATAACTTAGTGGTTCAGCAAAAGAGGCCAATAGACTAAGTATTAGGCTTACAACAATTAAGTCCGGGGGGGGGGGTCGATTTATTTGACTGAAGGCAGTGCTCCAGCATGTCCAGTCAAATGACTGAAACAAATAAAAGAATAAAAGAATATATGAAAGCACTGAGTCCACTTTGTAGACTGGTTGGCATCGGGAAGGGCATCCAGCCATAAAAACCGGGCCAAAGCAGACAGTGGAGTTCAGTAAAGTCCTCTGGATTGCCAGCTCCTGTCAAACCATCCAACCCATGCCAACATGGGACACAAACGTTAAATGATGATGCTGCTACTGCTGATGATGAATGGCAAAAAATACAGAAGGTAAAACAATGCTAAAGTAACGACCCTATTGGATGGTTTAATTACAAAGATGCTTTTGATTCTTAATTCAGACTGTCGTTCATTATTATGATGATTGTGCCATGGAAGCATATCAGAAATTCTTGTGATGCCATTGGAAGATGGATAAATTTTTTGTCAGTCATTGAAATCAGAGCTCAGCAACCATCAACTTCTGCAGGAATACAATAATGTGGGAGCAGGAACATTTTAATATTTGAAGGCTGGATCGAATTAACTGTAATCTAATATGATTGCATTAAAAAAAAAAACAAAGAATTTTAGTACAAATCTGAAAAATGTAATTACATTTACTGTGAAAATGTAATTATGAATAATGAAACAAGAAATAAAAATGTCATTGTCGGCATCGATATTTAACATCCATATTTTATGCTGGCATGTATTGGGATGGTATGACAAGGTATGAGGGGGCCAAGGAGTGCACCAATCTCTAATGTTAGCAGGGTGGCACCATTTGAAAGCTAAAAGGATGCAAAACGCATTGTGACCAGCAATGTATAACAACATCTGATAGTCTGGTCGATCAAATGATCATGTGATATATGTGTGTGTGTGTATATGTGTATCATCATCATCATCATCATCATCATCGTTTAACGTCCGCTTTCCATGCTAGCATGGGTTGGACGATTTGACTGAGGACTGGTGCAACCGGATGGCTACACCAGGCTCCAATCTAATTTGGCAGAGTTTCTACAGCTGGATGCCCTTCCTAACGCCAACCACTCCGAGAGTGTATATATATATATATATATATATATATATATATATATATATATATATATATATATATATATATATATATATGATTGTCAATGTATCATGTATCTGAATAAGAAGCACTCTAAATTATAGAGCAATAAAGTATTAAAGCATTCACCAATGCCAGTACTTTTACCCTCTGATGACCCTTTGACCAATTGACTATAACAACTTTCCATCTTTGAAAGATGAAGAGTTAAATTTGTATTTGTAAAGCGTTTGATGAGCTGTCCACAAAGCTGTGGCTTTCATGGATGCGAAACCATTGGTCACTCTACAACCAGACTTAAACTCTCTGAGTGGTTGGCGTTAGGAAGGGCATCCAGCTGTAGAAACTCTGCCAAATTAGATTGGAGCCTGGTGTTGCCATCCGGTTTCACCAGTCCTCAGTCAAATCGTCCAACCCATGCTAGCATGGAAAGCGGACGTTAAACGATGATGATGATGATGATGATGATATATATATATATGTACATACATAACAGGTTCAGGCATGGCTGTGGGCAACTTCTTGTCTCGACCAGTGCAACTCTTCCTCACCGGATGTCCTGACTGGGCAATGCGGCATGAATGTCTAGCTTCAGTTTTAGTCACATGAGTCTTTTAGTTCACACCTCACCTGCAAATGGTAGCAGCTGTATGATTTTCATCTGTTACTGATATATTTTCATGTTATCTAATACCCTACATCTATAAGAGATAGTATCTCAGGACAGATACCACAGTTAATTTGCCTTTCCATGATGTATTTGCATTAAGTAGGATACACAGATTGCCAACTTTATTGTTGCTGTTTAGTCGATCAACTCCAAACAAACTGACCTCAGGTCAAAGACATGCCGACTGTGATGATCCAGTTATTTTACGGTCATGTTGGACCACATTATCCACATTGCTTCATTCAGAGGTCCCAAGTAGTAATGAAACGACCAGAGAATGTCCCGATTCTTTTGACCCACATACGTATAAGCACAACCACACATGCACACAGAGGATCAATCACATATGCAGCCATATTCCAACTGGTTTTTTATTTCTTTTTATTTTGGGATTACATTACAAGGTAACATACAAGGATTTCTTCATATAGAAGTGATTCTGCTCTTTTCTTCAACTGAAAGGAGTCTTCAGGTCTACAAAAGATGGTGGTGGTGGTGGTGGTGGTGGTAAGTGTTTAAGGGAGTGGTAGTGTTCTAAGAGATAGTAGTGGTGATGGTGATGCTGTGCGAATATTTAGAGAGATAGTGGTGTTGATGGTGGTGTGAAGATTAAAAGAGACAGCAGTGTTGTTGTTGTTGCTGTTGGTGGTGGTGGGGTGAGAGTGTGATGGTAGTGTGAGATATAATGGTAGTAGTGATGGTGGTGGGAGTGTTAGTGGTTAATGGTGGTAGTGCAAGTGTTTAAGATGGTGGCACAGAGCACTATTAGAAAGAAGTGACACGTGAACCTGAAACAGGTGGTGGTGGTGGTGGTGGTGGCGGTGGAGGTGGTTGTATGAAGAAAGAGTATTTGTGAAGGTGTGGAGAAGTGTGTAAGGGTCTCAGAGATGTTTTAGTTGGCGAGCTGACATTGACAGACCAAACATGATGATGGTGGTGGTGGTGGTGGTGGTGGTGGTGCAATGTGTTGTAGTATGAGTGGGTGGGGCACATAGTGGGTGGATGGAAGCTGGAAGGAAGATCAATAACAAGAAAACAATAGTACACATCAATCATCCTTTCCCCTGACACACATCAACTGCTACACTACCATCAAAGTGAACCCACACCATAAGGTGATTCATTGGTGAAGTGGAGGAGAGAGAGGGGGGGAGAGAGATAGAGAGAGAGAGAGATGAAAGGCACTAGATGTAGGAAATGGAGAAAGAGAAAAACATAGGAAGAAAGATATGGGACAAAAGAACATGAGAGAGAGAGAGAGAGAGATAAGAGATAACAGACCTATCCACAAGTGATGAATATGTATACACCAAATATAAACTGCAAAAAGAGAATATACACTCACACACGAAATATGCATAAGGATCATACAAACACATGCAAACGTACTGAGGGAAAGGAAGACGATTTGACTGGAGTTGGTAAGCCAGAGAGCTGCACTGAGCCTCAGTCTATATATATGTGTATATATATATATATATATATATGGGGGGGGGGGTTAAATATATATATACACACACACACGAACAAGAAACTCCATCATGGAACAACTTACATAATTACACACGTGTGTGTATAATAGTACACACTTCAACATATGCACATACAATGATTGAATATTTTATACGCGCATGTGTGTGTGTGTGTGTGTGTGTGTGTGTGTGAACAGCCAAGATTATACAAACGTACTTATGCAACCATCTACATGGGTGGTCACACGCACACACACACACACACACACAGAAACAGACGCACACACTTTGGATTATCAGCAAAACTCAAATCAAAGCACAAAGGACTTTGTTATTTTCTTCCTCTGAGACTGAAAGACAGAAACAGATTCAGAAAAGTTAATCCTGCTTAGTCATGCCATGTCATACAACAAAAACAACAACACAGCCCGCCACCCTGCTGGTGCCAGATTGAAGCAGGGCCCATCCCATGCGTAAGACACAACTCAACCATCCAGCAAGGGTGTATGAAAATAGTGAAGAGCAATCAGTGTTGTTGTTGTTGCTGGTGGTGGCTGTCATGTCGTCATCACCATCATCATCCTAACATCCATTTACCACATGCTTGGTTTCGATTTCCAGACCAGGCGTTGTGTGTGTTTATTGAGCGAAAACACCTAAAGCTCCACGAGGCACCGGCAGTGGGTGGTGGTGACTCCTGTTGTACTCTTTCGCCCCAACTTTCTCTCACTCTTTCTTCCTGTTTCTTGAGTAATGCTGCGATGGACTGGCGTCCCGTCCAGCTGGGGGGAACACATACGCCATAGAAACCGGGAAACCAGGCCCATGAGCCTGGCTAGGCTTGAAAAGGGCGCATAAATAATAAACATATATATATATATATATATATATATATAAGTGTAACTGCCCAAAATGGTAGTGACTTCTGGAACTTGACTGATGAAAGAAAGCCACGAATGACCTGTCTTTTTTTAGTCTGTCCTTCTAATTGTTGTTTCTCTTGACCGCCTTTGTATCGTCTATCTGGCCAAACATTTTAATGTCCTCTATTGCGTTTTTGTTCTATTTATATATATATATATATATGATAGGCTTCCATACAGTTTCCATCTACCAAATTTGCTTACGAGGCTTTGGCTGGCCTGGAGCTATAGCAGAAGACATTTGTCCAGCATGTGACACAGTGGAACCGAACCCGAGACCACATGATTGGGAAGCAAGCTTCTAAATCACACAGCTGAATCTGCATGTGTTGGACTTAAGAACAATCATGATGATGCTGACGATGGTGGTGGTAGTGGTGGTGATGGCCACTTCATGTAGGGTGGCCATTGTTGATGGTCAAGGGCTCCAGTCCAACCATGATCATTTTTTTTTATATCTAAGACTACTGCTTACATTATCTGACATGACCTTATCTGTTTATTAAGGCAGAGGGTAGGATTCAAGGGCAAATTGGCTTGTTATTTCTAACAGATCATATGACAGTATAGAAACTCCCTTGCAGACAACAACAACAACAACAAACAACAGTCACATGGGTGTGTCAGGGTTGTTTGGCCACAATATTTTCATATGCAGCCACGTAAGCTGTGATTTTTTTTTTATCCTCCTGGGGCTACTTGTACAGCAACAACAAAAACAAGAGCAACATTTCAATTGAATGTCTCGCAAACTGACTCCCTAGGAAAGCTTCAACAACAACAACAATACCCGAACAACATCTGTTACATTGAATGTCTTGGGTGGGGTTAGGGCAAAATATTTCATTTGGTCTCCAGTTCCAATTACAATAACAACAAAAGAAAACAAAAAATACAACCTATTTATGTGATGTAATAAAAATATCAGTTCTATAAAAGAAACAGAAGAAAGAATAGTTGCGGCAATCCTGTATATTTTTCTAAAGGTTATTAAATAACAGGATTTAAGTGATTCTTATTTGCTAGCTAGGACACAGGATTTTGTTTTGCAGCCATAATATACTACCAAGTATGTTAAAAATTTACAAGTCAATACTGTGTCTCACTTTTTGTGTTAGCAGTGTGATGTTCTCATTTTAAAGTTTATCTGTACAGATTTTCTACAGAGTTCAGAGCCAGCACTGTAGGTCATGACATTTCATATACAAATACGTCTATGTAAACAATGCAATCGAAGATCAAAAAGATATGTAACAAGTGTAGAAACATATTTCAAGACTTATTGCTCTTTCATTAGTACCACATCCAACTCATCAACTATCCACAGACGTATAGCTTAAATACTCACTAAGTTCAGTAGTGTAACACTATTGGTTAGACTAATTTACATATTAAACACACTCCTGGCAACTGATATGTAAATATTTTTTATATCTTCAATTGCATTGTTTACATAGGCATATTCGTATACAGAATGTTGTAACTTTTAGGGTTGGCTCTGAACTCTATAGAAAATCTATAGAGATAAACCTAAGTGATTCTGTCCAAGAATTAAATTCACTTGACCTTTATAAGTTTTATTTATTTCAGTCATTGGACTGTGGCCATGCTGGAGCACTGCCTGGAAGAGTTTAGGTTTAGTCAAACAAATTGAACCTGAAACTTATTTTCAAGCCTGGTACTCATCCCATCAGTCTCTTTTGCTGAACCACTAAGTTACAGAGATGTAAATAAACCAATATTGGTTATCAAGGGTGGGGGGACACAGAGAAACCCACACACACACACACAAACATATATATACACACATTGAGCATCTTTTAGTTTCTGTCTACCAAATCCACTCACAAGGTTTTGGTTGTCCTGGGATTATAATAGGAGACACTTGGCCAAGGTGCCATGCAGTGGGACAGAACCCAAAACCGTGTAATCCATAAGTAAACTTCTCACCACACAACAACACCTGTCATAAACACACACACACACACAGAGGCTTACACATACATAACAAATAAAATGAAACAACTTTTTAAAAATAAATTCCCTGCAAGCTGTTGGAATTGGTTAAGGTTGTACACATGAGTATGATAGATTCTAGAATATTTCAGATGTTATTTAATATCTCAGAAAATAACACAATTTTTCGGACTATATGTAGGTTGCTGTAAACACACAGCTACACATATGCACACCTACATGTTGACATACATGCATATATGTGGTCTACATGAATACACACACACACATGCTCACAGACTAAGTTTGAAAATGCCTCACTTGGCAAAAATTAAATCCAAACCATGCTTATCTGCAGAGAAGTGATGGAAATAATTATCAAAAAGATGAAAATGAAAAAAAGAATAAAAAAAAAAGAAAATTTTTCCTTCCATTTATTGTTTTCTAATTACAAAAGTAGAATGAGCTTCTTTCAGGTAAATTTTAACATATCCAGATTCCTAAAAGAATTTTTAATTACCTATTTTTATTTATTTGTATATTTAATTTTTTAAAGGATGCCGTGGGGTTTTTTTTGGGGGGGGGGTCGCTTTTTGTTGTTGTTGTTTTTTTTTGCTTTTTTTTCTATGGCTGATAATAAACTCACCAAAACATGAAATGGGAATGGAATCTATTTTGTTCAGTGAACCAAACTTAAAGAAACAGAGTTGCATGTTTTGCCCCAAGGGAGTACAAAAGACATGATGGTTGCAGAGAGATTGTGTTTTGGCAGCTGAATTTCCTGCTAACGATTCATTCAGCTGTAAAACAGGAATAAAGGGAACCTGTTTTATTTTATTCAGCCACCCAGAGTGAGACAAAGTCTTAAAGGGGATTGGATGGGAAGAAATTACAATAGCTTCAGTGAGATTTGAACACATAACCCCAGTCATTAGTGATTTCAATTTGTAGATAATTATACATAATGAACCATTTGTTTAGTGTATGTGTGTGTATGTGAGAGAGAGAGAGAGACAGAGAGAGAGACAGACAGACCAGACAGAGAGACAGACAGAGAGACAGACAGACAGACAGACCAGACTGACAGACAGACAGAGGGAGGGAGAGACTCGCATTTCTAAAGTACAAAATATTTCAGTGCACCCACACCAAACTTCTCATCAGTTCCCACTAAAACTGCCCTGACAAAAATCTTGCTGCATTACATAACAAGATGCCAAAAACAAGACAAAAAGGAAAACAAACAAACAAACACAGAACACCAAAAAATATACCAAAAATAAAAAAGTAAAAAAACAAACGCAAACATGGCAATTTATTTCTATAAACAAATATTAAACGGATGAACAAGCAGGCATTTTAGAAAGCAATCTACTTCAGTCCTGGAGTTCAATCCATACACTTTGCACCCCGCACCATCCCTTTTTTTTATGTTTAACTCTATTATTGTTGTTGTTGTTATTATTATTATTATTATTATTATTATTATTATTATTATTATTATTATTATTTAGAATTTAGTTAAAACTTAAAGCTTTATTTCTATTAAGGGCATTACTCAGACTCAATCATGTGCGTGTGTGTGTGTGTGTGTGTGTATGTGTACATGCACACGTTACTATATGTATATATA
>NC_068995.1:51222240-51223474 GCF_001194135.2 Octopus bimaculoides | reverse complement strand
ATATATATATATATATATATACACACACACACACACACATATCTATCTACCTCTCTATATCTTTGTCTATCTCTTCACCTCTCTCTCTGAACCAGCTGTAAAAAATCTACTTCAACAACTTCCATCTAACCCATGCAAGCATGGAAAAGTGGATGTTAAAAGGACAATGATGATGAGTGTGTGTATACATGTGTGTGTGTGCATGTATGTGTGTGCGTGTGTTTATTATGCAAGACAGTTTATTTGCTATTTACAAACAGAAAAGTGCAATGCAAGAGAGGTTTTGAAGTTTCTTTATTGTATTGTATTGTTTGTTTGCATGTTATATATATATATTTTTTTCTGGTTTTGTGTTTGAAGATTATATTTGCTTTCTATAACAAGTAACCTCTTCCACTTCCATTCCACATCACAGCCACCACTTCTGCTGCTCATTCTACACACACAACCTTCTTCTTCTTCTCTCTCTCTCTCTCTCTCTCTCTCGTGACTCAGTGTTAAAATGAGTTCTCAGTCTCCAGTCTCTAAGTCTGTTAATTCAGATATAGCAGTAAAGGCCATTCAAACCACTGTAAATCTATTGCCAATAGGATGGTCCCTTTTTTCTCCTTTGTTTCAATTCAAATGTACATTGCTACAGCAACAACAGCAACAACCACCATATCATCACCACCACCACCACCATCCCCAACACCATCATCATCACCACCACCACCATCATATCATCACCATCACCACCACCACCACCATCATCACCACCACCACCACCATCATCACCACCACCACCACCACCACATCATCACCATCACCACCACCATCATATCATCACCATCCCCAACACCATTATAATCATCGTCACTAGTTTGGTAATCACCAGTACCACCACTACAACCCCCACTATAAAATGTATCTACCACTTCACGTCAGCATAACCATTATTACCATTATATTACCAGAGCAGGGTGTCATACTGCTACCACCACCACCATCCGTGCATCTAACCATGTCCATCTGGTCTATAGTGGCATGGTCCACATGGCTCTGTCAGATTAGAAATATTTCCAGCCAACCCCAATCTCTTAGGGTCCTTTACTTCAACAATAATACTTCTATCACCACCACCACCACCACCACATCTGCCACCATCATCACCAATACATCTACCACCACTACCATTGCCACCACATCTACCACCACCACCACCACCACCACATCAGACACCAACATCACCATT
>NC_068995.1:51220213-51221281 GCF_001194135.2 Octopus bimaculoides | reverse complement strand
CCCCACCACAAATACTACCCCCCATACCAACAAAACAACAGCAACAAGGTCATCATCATCATCACCACCACCACCACCACCATCATCACCATCGTTGTCGTCGTCATGGACAGCAGCATCAGTATAACAACTTGTTCAAGTGCACCTTGTCTATACAGGCAGGGTCCAGATGGCCCTGTCAGGTTCATTAAACATCTCTACTTAATAAACCTATTCTTTTAGGATTCCTTACATCTGTGGAACCCTTGTCTGACGACCACAACATCTGTAGGACCTTAATTCTCATGTGCCCACCATGCCTATAGAACTTGCTTTATTGGGTTGTCATGATATCTGTCGAGCCCTAATTATCACGACACACACACACACACGCACACACACACACACGCACGCACACACACACACACACACACGCACAGAACGCAAATATGCTTTAGAGTAAAGCATTAGGCAAGTACAGACATAAAAAGAAAAGTTAATCATCTCCATTAGCTTACAGCTGTTTCTGCCGTGGGAAGCAACGCACTCAGAGCTAAGTGCATGTGCAACACCTTATAGCTTCGTCACAGTACACAAGCACTCAGCTCTGTGTGCAACGCTTCTCACAGCAGAAGCAGCTGTAAGCGAATAAAAATGATTACATAACTCCCACTCTTACTATTAATTGACATATATATGGAGTGGCTGTGTGGTAAGTAGCTTGCTTACCAACCACATGGCTCCAGGTTCAGTCCCACTGTGTGGTACCTTGGGCAAGTGTCTTCTACTATAGCCTCGGGCCAACCAAAGCTTTGTTATTCTATATTTAAGAGATGAGGAATTATGTACATTATTTACAGGAATATGGCGTAGTGGTTAAGAGTGCAGGCTACTAACCCCAAGACTCCGAGATCGATTCCAGACAGGCAGGAGTGGCTGTGTGGTAAGTAGCTTGCTTACCAACCACATGGTTCCGGGTTCAGTCCCACTGCGTGGCACCTTGGGCAAGTGTCTTCTACTCTAGCCTCGGGCCGACCAAAACCTTGTGAGTAGATTTGGTAGACGGAAACTGAAAGAAGCCCGTTGTAT
>NC_068995.1:51215349-51220026 GCF_001194135.2 Octopus bimaculoides | reverse complement strand
TATATATATATATATATATATATATATATGTATGTATGTTTGTGTCTGTGTTTGTCCCCCCACCATCGCTTGACAACCGATGGTGGTGTGTTTACGTCCCCGTAACTTAACGGTTCGGCAAAAGAGACCGATAGACTAAGTACTAGGCTTACAAAGAATAAGTCCTGGGGTCGATTTGCTTGACTAAAGGTGGTGCTCCAGCATGGCCGAAGTCAAATGACTGAAACAAGTAAAAGAGTAAAAGAGTTACAGTAAATACTGGAACCAACAACAGACCCATTGAAAACCTATAACCAGTGATGCTGTCATTCACAAAACGCAATATAGGATTTGAAAAACGAAAAAGACCCTGAGGTCATGAGACAGATGTAGGGACTTTTTGAGGGACTTTCTTTTGGAAAAATAGAGCTAACAACAACAACAATAACATGGCCAGTGTTTGTTATTAACTTCTGTATTGTGGTCGTTTAGGCGAACACAGGATTACTTGTCAGGAACAACTTTCAATTTTGTGGCTGAGTGAGTCATGATGAGGAAAATACTGAATTGTAAAACCAAACAAAGAAGAAAATGCACACCCTAAAGAACAATTGCTTCACTGGCCAATCCAGCAAGGGTATTTTCACATGGTCACTCAGCCAGCTAGAAACAGCAGCCAGAAGTCTTTCAGTAATTTGGAAGGAAGGTTAAATTAATTCTGACATGTCATAATGACAATAAAACTAGTCAGTTTAACCCTCTTTAAAACTGTTAAAAGCCTTGTTGTTTAAAAGCAAATCTTAGTTTTATACTGAGATTAAATATCACTTTTAATCTTTTTACTTGTTTCAATCATTAGGCTGCGGCCATGCTGGAGCACAAATGAATCAACCCCCAGTACTGTTTATGTTTAAAGTCTGGCACTTTTTCTATCGATCTTTTTGCCAAACTGCAAAGTTACTGTAATGTAAATACACCAACACTGGTTGTTAAGTGGTGGTGAGACACACACACACCTCGGCCTACACTGTTCATGTTTTGAGAAAGAGTTAGCTGTTATTTCTAGCAAATTGAACAACTATGACAACACAGAGATTCCTCCATTGCTGAATCTTCCTCAAGTACTGGAAACAGAGCATGGAAACTCATCTTCACTTACCCACAACCCAAAACAAAAACAAAAAAATCAAATACAAAAAGAAAAAAACAGTGACCCCTATACAAACTCATAACCACAAATGAAGTTACATGTATTCCATGTGAAAATAAGTGTGGAAAAGACAAAAGCATTTTTAAATGAACGACCTATTTCCTCACTAAATATCCTTTCTTTGTTTCTTTTCCATTTTGTTTAACAAGAATAACCAGTTGTCAAGGAATTTTAACAAAATACAAAACTACGAGATTTTTCTTTTTTGTTTGTTTTTGTTCCTAACCGCTAGGCCACGTGCCTCCACATATATATATATATGTATATATATATATACACACATATATATATGTATGTATGTATACAATGGGTTTCTTACAGTTTCCATACACAAAATTAAGTAACAAGGATTTCACCAGCCCAGAGTTATAGCAAGTTACTCAAAGGTGGGTTTGAACCTGAAACCATGTGGTTGGGAAGCAAACTTCTTAACCACACACCATACCTGCAAAACTATCAGACACTTATAAAATATTGAAAATTAAATAGACTGAAGTTTAGAAAGGGGGTTCAAGTGATTCTTATGGGTTAGGTGTCTTGATTTAAAAAAAAAAACACACAGACGAGTTATTTCCCTTATATTTTTAGGGTGGGTGTGCAAAAGAGAGAGAGAGAGAGAGAGAGAAAGAGAAAGAGACAGACCAGTGAGTGCGTGTGAAAGAGAGTGATATAGGCTGATTCGTGTATGTGTACATGAGAGAGGGGGGGAGTAGGGAGATGATATGTGAGAAAGAACAAGACAACAGTTAATGGTTTACAAATCTCTTCAACAGTGTGAGAGAAAGAAACTGATCAAATTTAAGCACAGCCCCCCCCTCCACCACCACCACCACCACCACTAACACTTTTTTTTTAACCCTTTTCAAATTCATAAACAGACACACCCAAGCAAAGAAGCTATCGCTTTACATACTCTCCCAAGAAGTATCCACGCCAACGCAAACGTGTGTATATGCGTGCAGTTATATTTACATCTGTTTAATTTATTTACTTCGAGTCACAATTTACAAACAATGCAATCATTCGTTACAGGTTTCCAATGAATCAATCACTGAACTATTGCATTTATGGCAGTGAGAGTCTAGACTGTTACATGAACATTCCTTCACAGATCAATATAATGGATCATCATTATCGACATCATCATTTAACGTCCGCTTTCCATACTGGCATGGGTCAGACGGTTTGGTAGGAGCTGACCAGACAGAAGACTGTGCCAGACTACTATGTCTGTTTTGGTAGGGGTTTTTTATGGCTGGATGCCCTTCTTAGCACCAACTACTCCATGGAGTGGGCTGCGTGCTTATAATGTGGCACCAGCACAGGTGAGGTCAGTTTTGGCATGGTTTTTACAGTTGGAAGCCCTTCTAAATGCCAACCACTTTACAGTGTGGACTGGATGCTTATAATATATACTAGCTGACCCAGTACCATCAAAAATGATGGCTAATTGTAGTATTTTATATATAAATAAGGTACATAATAATCGCATATACAAACATTTACATACTTCCCTTGTACACGCACACACATACACACATATACTCACACAGTTAAAACGCTGATTTTTTTTTCCACCCCTTCCTTTCTCTATTGCTTTTACTTTCTCTCACTCTCTCTCAGTCAGCGCTATTACTCTCACTACTTCTCCTTCACTGAATTACTATTTTCTCTCCTCTCCCTTCACTTATATTACACATATATACACACAGACAGTGACAAAAAGAGAGAGAGAGAGAGAGAGTACAAATGAGAGAAAGAGAAAGAGAGAGCACAAGTGAGAGTGAGGGGAGAGAGTGCACAAGAGTGAGAGCAAAAGTGAAAAAGAGGGGAAGAGAGAGCAGAAGGGTGAAAGTACAAGTGAGAGAGAGGTGGGGAGAGAGAGCACAAGAGAAAGCAAGAGAGAAAAGGAAGCTAATTTATAGGTTAGCTGCTTGGGAATGATGATAACGAATTTTGTTCTGCAAAATAATTACAAATTAATCATTATACCTCAAGGTATTTCAAGTCCAGATATTTATTCCACTTTAGATGTAAACAAAATCTCTTTGAGATGCTAATAATTAGTAAGCTTAACGAAGCAGATTGGCCTTTCAGAATTTCTTGAGGTAATACAAACATTGCAGATGCACACAAAACTCACCCACACACTGCATTACTGTTCTAATAGCTTCCTTTCCAATTTTTATCTTTTACTGGTTTCAGTCATTAGACTGCGGCCATGCTGGGGCACCACTTTGAAGAATTTTAATCGAATTTGTCAATCTCGGTACTTATTATTTTTTAAAGCCTGGTATTTATTTTATTGGTTTCTTTTGCTGAACCGCTAAGTAATGGGGACATCAACACATCCCTGTGAATGTGTGTCTGTATGTGAGGATAAGTATGTGCATATAGTCAAGCATAGTCGATGCCAGTACCGCCTGACTGGCTCTGGTGCCAGTGGCATGTAAAAAGCACAAATTACACTCTCGGAGTGGTTGGCGTTAGGAAGGGCATCCAGCTGTAGGAACCTTGCCAGATCAGATTGGAACCTGGTACGGCCTTCTGGCTTGCCAGTCCTCAGTCAAGCCGTCCAACCCATGCCAGCATGGAAAGCGGGCATTAAATGAGGATGATGATGATGATATATATATCAGTGAGTGCCATCAACTGTTGAGTATTGAGTAGGATCTCTCACTCCACTACCATAGGGATCTAGCCTTCATGCTAACACTATCAACATAGGGGAGAGAGAGAGAGTGGGGGTCGAAGGTAGAGCAATTGCCGTTAGCTTAATATTGTTGATAAATGTGAAGTGTGAAAATTAGGGAATCACTTCAGTCAAATGTTATCACATTGGCACCTTCTCCCTCACGAACCACAACAGACACAGAACTTTTCCCAGTCAACACCATCACTTACTTACTTCTTCTTCACCTTAGCAGCTCCCCCCCACACCCATCCTCTTTCAGTTACAGAAGTCCCACCACCACCATCTCCTGTCCAACCTCATTTATCTGTCTTATCTATTCTTAGCAGCTCCTCACCGTTAATCATCATTACTGAAACTAGTTATTCAAGGTACATTTGATAGTTCCAAGGTTTCACTTCTTACTCTATAATCAAAACCCAGCATCATCTCTTGTTTATCTTCACACTGCTAAATGACACCCATTCACCTCTCTATCTATCTATCTGTCTGTCTGTCTGTCTGTCTGTCTGTCTATCTATCTATCTATTTGTCTATCTGTCTATCTATCTATCTATCTCATCATCATCATCATCATCGTCATCATCATTTAATGCCTGCTTTCCATGCTGGCATGGGTTGGACGATTTGACTGGGGACTTTTATATGGACCTCCAGGGATTGTATGGACCCTAGTTGGGAATCACTGATCTATCCGATATTGCCACAGGCGGCAGACATAAAGAATGTGGACCACCCCCACTTTCGTTTTTTTTTTTTACAGAATCCCCCATTTTCGAGTACGGAGAGTCTGATT
>NC_068995.1:51207951-51214818 GCF_001194135.2 Octopus bimaculoides | reverse complement strand
GATGATGTTGAATGATGATGATGATGTTGAATGATGATGATGATGTTGAATGATGATGATGATGTTGAATGATGATGATGATGTTGAATGGTGGTGATGATGATGATAATGATAATGGTGATGATGAAGAACAGAGGTAAAGGTGGTTATGATGATGAGATGGATAATGATGATGATGATGATGATGAAGAAGATCGATGGTGATGGTGGTGATGAGGAGGAAAATGATGTACGATGTGATTACAAGGAATTTGGCTGCTATTTCTAGACAGTCCAAAGGCTTCCAGCTCTCGAACATTTCCTACCACCACCACCAACAACAACAACAGCAACAACAGCAGCAGCAGCAAAAGAACGATTTCCGCATCAGAGCTGATCATCCAGACAAGTGGAGAAACTTTCTCAACACCAACAAAAAAAAGAACAATAACAAAGATAGCAAAAATAACAACAAACAACAACAAAAACCACTTGGCGGCTGTTAATAGGGAACTGTAAATTAAAACAAAAAAAAGAAAAGAACAAAAACCTTCAAGAAATAAAAACAATAATTCCAAATAAAGCCAAGAGAGACTAAGTCAACAGTGGGAAGTGTAGTGGCTTGATTAGTGTCTTTGGCATCAGATAGATGTATGTGTGTGGTGTGGTGTGGAGGGGTGTGGTGTGGTGTGGTGTGGTGTGGAGTGGGTTTAAAAGACAGTTGATTTGTTGACACAACAAAGAAATGAGTCTCGCTTCTGGAGGTCAGTGATCTTTTCAGTTTCCTTCTCGTGGCATATCAGGTCCGACTGACTGACTGACTGCCTCATCTGCCTTTCTGTTTGTGTTTGTATACAAACACACACACATACACACAATAATTGGATTTACAAGTGACACAGATTTACTACTTGTACAGGTGTGTGTGTGTGTGTGTGAAAGCATCATTTTTAATGTTCGCTCTTAATGTTCTACACATGCATGGATCATGTGTGCATATATATATACGTATACATATAGATAAAACTTACTTGGAAGAGGATGTGTGCCGTTCAATCATATGATAATATATACATATATATATATATATATATATATATATATATATATATATATGTATGTATGTACATATACGTATGTATATATGCATATGTATATGTGTGTGTGTGTGTGTGTGTATATATATATAGATAGATGTAAATAATATATATATATATGTCATCATCATCATCATCATCATCATCATCATCGTTTAACGTCCGCTTTCCATGCTAGCATGGGTTGGACGATTTGATTGAGGACTGGTGAAACTGGATGGCAACACCAGGCTCCAATCTAATTTGGCAGAGTTTCTACAGCTGGATGCCCTTCCTAACGCCAACACACATACACAATAAATATATATACATGTACAAACATGTATGTACACATGCATATATATATATATATATATATATATATATATACACACACAAACACATACATATATATACACATGCATATATATTTATACATGCGCATGCATGCACTCACACACACATAACCCTTCCATTGTATACACACACAACCTCACATGTTCACAGATGTTGTTCAGCCTGAGACCAGCTCTGGTCAAGCAAACCCATGATCAAAAGCATTCCAAATATGACCCTCCTAACTTTTTAAGATAATCTAATACATATTTCAATGCTTTATTTCTTTATTCAAAACGGCAGGGTGTGATTTGAGGAAGATTTTTGTTGCTATTTTTAACAGTTCACATATTATATACATCATCTGACACAAGATCTCCTCCTCCAATGCCCCTTCCCCTATCAAAGGATCTTTGTCTTGCAAGTTACTTGGTGACCCTGCCAGTGTTGGTGCTGTGTGTAAAACATCCAGTCCACACTGTAAAGTGGTTGGCATTTGGAAGGGCATCTAGCCATAAAAACCATGCCAAAACTGACCTCGCCTGTGCTTGTGCCATGTAAAAAGCATTCAGTCCACTCTATTAGGTAGTTGGTGTTAGGAAGGGCATCCAGCATTAAAAACCCTGCCAAAACAGACACAGAAGTCTGGTGCAAGCTCCTGCCTGGCCAGCTTCTGTGAAACCAGCCAACCCATGCCAGCATAGAAGGTGAACATTAAACAATGACGATGATGTTTGTGCAATTCAGACTCACACACACACACAAATTTACAGCTGTACATTATATGTGCATGTGCAACAACAAGCACATCTACCCATGCACATACACACACATACATACCTTCACATTTACACCTGCACATTATCTCTACATGGAACGCACACACGCATGTACACCCACATATGCCTTCACATTTACAAATGCACATTATTTCCATGTGCAACACACACACACACACACACATACACCCACACAGATTCTCACATGTTTAAAACTGTAAATGTCAGTTCTAGCAAGTATCCAACACCGCTCTTCCCCATGCCCCATCTCCTGCCCAAGACATTAACTAACCTGTCATAAGATAAGCTAGATTATAGACTTGTCCTCTCACTAATTCATACCTACTTCTTACTAATAAGACAAATTGCTAGAAGACGTTTAAGAAAATTTGTTGGTACAGCCATCCTGCTGGCTTGTCACATACAATTTCAATGTAGATTTCTTAAAACTATTTCCATCGGCATTATAGCTCTGTGGTTAAGAAGCTTGCTTTTCAACCATGTGGTTTCTGGTTCAGTTCCACTGCATGAGATCTTGGCTAAGTGTCTTCTTCTATAGCCCTGAGTCAATCAAAGCCTTGTGAGTGGATTTGGATCAATCAATCTAAACAAGAATTGTGGCTCTTGTATATATTCTTTTACTCTTTTACTCGTTTCAGTCATTTGACTGTGGCCATACTGGAGCACTGCATTCTTTGTAAGATTAGTACTCATTTTATCGGTCTCTTTTGCTGAACCGCTAAGTTACGGGGATGTAAACACACCGGCATTGGTTGTCAAGTGATGCTGGAGGGACAAACACAGACACACAAACATATACACACACAGACATATATATATATATATATATATGACGAGAGGAATTAACTACATCCTGGGATGTTCCAAGGAAGAGAAGGAGGAGGATTAATTCCTGGAAAGTTCCGAGAAAGGGGAGGAGGGGACTAATTCCTGGAATATCTAGAGTATAGGCTGAAATATCGAAAGTATAGGCTAAAATATAAATATAGATTAAAATGGGTAAACTATAGGCTTCAAATATCTAAGGTATAGGCAAAAATAACTAAAACACAGGCTAAAATATGGGGACAATAGACTAAAATATCGGGAGTATAGGCTAGAATATCTAATGCATAGGCTACAATAACTAACCTATAGGCTGAAATGTCGAAAATATAGGCTAAAATAACTAAATTATAGGGTCAAATATCGAAACTATAGGCTAACATATCTAAAGTATTGCTAAATATCTAAACTATTCATTCAGTATCCAAACTATAGGCTCAATATCTGAAATATAGAATAAAATATCTAATCTATAGGCTAAAATATCGAAACTATAGGCTGAAATATCTAAAGTATAGGCTAAAAAACCAAACAATGGACTCAAATATCGAAACTATAGGCTCAAATATTGAAAGTATAGGCTAAAATATCTTAAATGTAGAAATGTAAAAATAATTCTATACTTACGCTTCATCGTTTGTCTCCGTCGCAACATGGTTTTTAGCACATTTTGGACATATTTGTCTGTTTTCAGCACATTGCTGACACAGCAAATGGTAAGCTCTTTTGATAGCCTTTTTAGAACAGCCAGAACTGGGAATTAGAAAAGAAAAAGAAAAAACAATTAAATAAATATAGAATCAAACTAAAGATGCTATAAGAAAAAAAAGTAGACAGCAGCACACCATCTCTTAAGCAGATGAGGGAGCTTGATATGATCGCTTGATCCACTAGAAATAGCAGTCATATGTTTGAGTGTATTTTCTATGCATATTTGATTACATTACTTTAGTAAGAATCCAGCTGAATCGTTAGTGTGCTGGAGAAAATGATTAGCAGGATTGCTTCTGGTTCTTTACTTTCTGAGTTCAATTTCTGCCAAGGTCTACTGTGCCTTTTGTCCTTTTGGTGGTCAGCAAAATAAGTACCAGTTGAGTACTGGGGTCAAGGGTAACACAAATACATACACACATATACACAACAGGCTTCTTCCAGTTTCATCAGCCAAATCCACTTTCGTTAACCTGGAGCTACAGCAGAAGATACTTTCTCAAGTATTTTCTCATGCAGCAAGACTTAACCCAAGTCTATATGGTCCAACAGTAAGCTTAACCACATAGCTATGCCTGCACCTATCTTGTAAAAGGTAAATATTGATTGAATAAAGAAGCATTTATTTGTCATTCTGTTTCTATAGTTTTGATTTATTTCCTGTGGCTTAAAATTCACACGATACGATACATATATTCAAAGACACAACTGTCCATGAAATACACACACACACATGCATCTTCGTGCACACATACACACACATGGATGTGTGCGCATACACACATACACGACTTTAGTGAGTCCAAGTCGTCAATGTAATAATGCAAAAATTAATTGTAAACAAAAAAGTCATCAATGAATGAATAACATTAGTTATGTGAAGAACTGCCCTATCTCACCACCTTAAAACGCATGATAGCAATAAGTTACCTCCTCTCTCTCGGCAAAAAAAAAAAATAACTACACAGAGACACATTAGTTGACAATGTTATGATTTTCTACACAGGCAATTTATTATGGAACCAATTTTAATAACGAAATATAAATCAAAACTTTGATGCCATAATAAATCTTGGTACTGTAGCTAAAATTTGGCACTAATGGCCAACATTGGAATTGAGAATTGTCAGGCAGAAGAAAGAGATGTCATATGTTTGTGTGGATCTATGTATGTATATATATATATATATATATATATATATATATATATATATATATATATATATATATATATATATATTCTCTCCCTGTTTATTTCTGTGTTCCTTTCTGTCGAAGAGCATAGGCTCGAAACGTAAAAGACTTTCTCACTTCCCAAGCGTTAAACTAATACATCTGTTTGTTGTTTACACACCTGTCTTCGTCTTTTGTTTTGTTTGTTTGTTTTTTTTTTTGTAAATTTCAACTGTGTGTGTGTGTGTGTGTATCATCATTGTTTAAAGTCAGTCTTCTATGCATACATGGTTGACAGGAACTGGGCAGGTAGAAAATTACCCCAGACTACTGTGTTTTTTTTTGGCAGGGTTTGCGTACTGGGGCTGGTGTAATCGACTTGACTCCTTCCTTGAAAATTGATGGCCTTATTTCAAAATTTGAAAGCAATTTCTATGTACTTACAGTTTAATCTGTGTTATTAGGTCATTTGGTTAATAATTTTATTTAAGGAGAGAAGAAAAAAAAGAAACATAAAAACAAATACAAAAAATGGCAGGAATCAATAAAAACGTCATTTAAAATCTTCCATAATCATAAATTTAGTTTTTTTTCCTATATAGCCATGTAATAGAGAAGAAATTTAATTAAATAAAAGGACAAAAGAGAATTTTGTTTTTAAGCATTGTTAAAACTCATATTGAATTATTATTCATTCAAGCCCAACATGAACATAACTGCCAATACCACCACCACCACCACCATCGATACATAACATACTTTACTTCACATACATCAGCATGAATGTCACTGTCTCACCATGCCCTCTCCTTATAAATCTGAGCTGTTGGTTTCTATGATTAAAAAAAAAAAATTAAATATAAACAAAGAAATCAATAATGGCAATAATGAATTTTTAACATTGGAACATGGCCAAAAACTTTTGAGAGAGATACAAAGGGAGGAGAGCAGGGGATAGTCAAAAATGAATTAACCCCAGGACATGCCTAACGGTTTCTCAACCCTGCCAGGATTTGAAATCAGAATGCAGTCTACATCATCATCATCAATATCCCCAGTTAATATCCATTTTCCATGCTGGCATGGGTTGGACTGCTTGATAGGAACTGACAAGGCCAGGGGCCACACCAGATTCCATAGTCTGTTTTGGCTTGGTTTCTACAGCTGGATGCCCTTCCTAGCACCAACCACTTTACACAGTTTACTGGGTGAGTCTTACGTGGCACCATCACCAGTGCTTTTTATGAGGCACCATAAAAAGCAATGGTGCTGGTGCCACTCTACTACTTCAACTTGTTCACTTCCACTGCATGGCACCTTGGGCAGGTGTCTTCTACTAAAGCCTCAACTCTACCATCATCTTACGAGTGGATTTGGTAGATGGAAACTGAAAGAAGCCCATTGTGTGTGTGTGTATGTTTGTGTTTGCCCCTGCTGTCACTGCTTGACAACCACTGTCGGTGTGTTTTTGTCCGCGCTGTCACTGCTCGACAACCACTGTCGGTGTGTTTATGTCCCCGTAACTTAGCGATTTGGCAAAAGAGACCAATAGAATAATTACCACGCTTACAAAAAACTATAAGTGCTGGGGTTGATTCATTTGATTAAAAATTCTCCAATGTGGTGCCCCAGCATGGCCGCAGTCTAATGCCTGAAACAAAGAGAAGATAAAAGATGCAGCAATTTAGGCACAAGGCTAACAATTTTGAAGGAAGCTGCTTAGTCGATACCACTGGCCACCCCCACCCTCACCCCAGTACTTCACAAGCACTTCATTTCCCCTACCCTGTGCCTAGCGTAGAAAGAATATTATATCGGTGCCAAGGCGGTGAGCTGGCACAAACATTAGCACGTCGGGCGAAATGCGTAGCAACATTTTATTTGTCTTTATGTACTGAGTTCAAATTCCACCAAGGTTGATTTTACTTTTCATCTTTACAGGAGTCAATAAATTAAGTACCAGTTGC
>NC_068995.1:51203557-51207753 GCF_001194135.2 Octopus bimaculoides | reverse complement strand
AAAATACATTTCTATAAAAATGCAATAAAATGCATTTCAAAAAAAATATATATATATAAACATATCCAGAAGAAAAAAAAATTAATATTTAATTGATGATAATAGCATCACAGAACAGAACAGAATAGAATATTACAATACCAAAACATCATAAAAATAATGCATAACAAAAACATGAAAGACCTCGTTATTGTTGTTGTTGAATTAGTCATATGTGAGAAGGAGAGGTGGGCTATGCTGTGGTGGTGGTGGTGGTGGTGGCAGAGAAGAGATAAGCAACAGCTAGAGTTTATGCATTATGTTACATGTTTGTGTGAATAAATATGCGTGGATTGGAACAATGCTAACAAATAGATATGGAAGTGGTGAATCTGTTGCCATTGGTTACCGGTTACCAACAGGCCAATCAGAAGGCTCACTGCATTTCTTTCTAACTAGCCAAAACTGACAAGGGGATTGTCTGTGGAATTCAGAGGGAACAAATATCACACAGGGTGAACTGGGGCATTGTCTTGGAGGAGGTGAACTCCTTTGGTCATGTTTTGATAGCATCCCACAATTTCTGCAGCAGAGAAGCATAATATGCCCCATTAATTGTGGTGTCCTTTGCCAAAAAATCCATCGTCCCTACTCCATTCTAGTCCCAAAAGTTTTTGAGCATCACCTTGCCTGCTGAGGGTTGGACATGAGCCTTCTTTGGAGGTGGTGAGTTATCATGCTTCTATTGCCTCGACTGGACTTTAATCTCAGGATCATAGCAATGGACCCATGTTTCATCCTGTGTGATAATTCTGCCAATAAAGTCCTCCTCGTTTTCTTGGCACACTGCCAAATGAACCTGGGAGCAAGTGACTCATTCCTGCTTCCGAAAAGGTGTGAGCATCTGGGGAATCCATCATGCAGACAACTTCCACATTTGCAAATGGTCATAAATGATTTTTTCCACGGACCCTACACTTATCTTCACTTCTTGGGCTAGTTGCCGAATAGTTTTGTGGTTATCCTCCAAAATGGCAGCTTCCACTTTATGGATGGCATCCTCATCAATGGTGGAATGTGATCATACGGGAATAGGAACAGTTTCCACCAATGTCCAGCCCCATTTGAACTGGCGATGCCAGTGTTTGATTATATCATATGATGGTGCATTGTCACCACAAACTTCTTTCATCTCATCGAAAGTCTCTTTTGGTGTATGACCTTTCAAGTATAAGAACCTGTTCACTGATCTGCATTCAACTGCCTCCATTATAACAGCTTAGTCCACTTCAGCAGCCATAAAAGACAAACGAATACAGAAGAAAGCTGCAATTTACAAAATGACACGTACGGACATGTGTGATTATACCTGCACAAGTTCTGTTTCCTGCAATAAACCAGTAGTGGGTCAGGGGAAATCTTTAATGAACACCCTTCGAACATGCTGTCCTGGTATTTTTTATCATGGCCTTAGGTCAACCTTAGATGTGTGAGTAAAACTAGGGAGACAGAACCTTATATGGAACCACATTACCTGAGGTATTGTACCTGCCTTTCAATGTGAAAGTAGTCCAGTTGACTGAACAACTGAATATTCAACTATGTGGTCTCAGGTTCAATCCCACTGCACAACAGCTTAGGCAAGTGTCTTCTTCTACAGCCCTAAGCCAATTAAAGCCTTGTGATCGGATTCTGTAGAAAGAAACTGCAACATCCACACACACAAAGATATATGATGAGCTTTTCAGTTTCTATCCACAAAATCTGCTCACAAGGCTTTCGTTAGCCCGGGGCAACAGCAAAAAAAAAACACTTGTCCAAGGTGCCACATGGTGGAACTGAACCCAAAACCACATGGTTGAACTGAACCCAAAACCACATGGTTGAGAAACAAACTTCTTAACCATACAACCAGGCCTGTACCTCATTTATTCTGAAAGTGGTGAACAGCCTTTGTTTAATACAATAAATTACTAAATTTCATTCAAAGACATCTTATGTTGCTGAACCCTCGAATTTATTTTCATTGAACCCACTTTGAAACACTCTGTACTGTATCTAAAACCACAAGACAGGATGGTCATGGCTGGAAAGCCTTTGATCATAAGTTTGCTAAACAAAGACCGATCCAGAGCAGAACTACAATAACAACAATAATTAACTGAGGGTACAGAAAAATAACCTAAACATATCGGCAAATTGTTAAATTGATAAATAAATACATTAATTCTGTGAAAAAGCAAAAAATGTTTTGAAGACATCCAACTTGAAGACGTTACTGGGCTGGGATCAGAAATGGGTTAAAAAGGCAAAAGGGGGCAAAGCGGGCAAAGGGAAAGGAGTTATGTCACTTATGACACCAAGAGTGAGATGATGACAAACATATCAAGGAATGAATCACTGCAAAAGAATGATTGGGGGAGGGACAGGAATGATATATTTCACCTCATCAAATATCTTGTCTCTATTGATTTTATATACAAGAAAGGAGATTTTATGCAGTACGTGCAGTCCACAAGGTAACAACATGAGTAGGTGTCAGGGAAGGGAACCGAGCTAGAACGGAAGTGTCTCTCAGATTCAACTAAATCATTATTAAATAGAATAATCGACTAAGCTACTATTATTTAGTTCCAGGTAAACCCTGGTGTGTGCAGACTATAAACAAAGGCATTACAAGCTATGCCCATCCCAACATTTTTGGGGTAAGGGGTTTTCTTAAGACTACATTATCATGTAATGCGTGTCCTTCCTTTTTTTAAAGATGATTAAGTGCGAGTTGAAGGAGGTTTAACTGCCACTTCTAGTAAGTCAAGAGACCACGTACAAGGCCCCCCATAAATGAGAGTTTTTTTTTATATAAAGTAAACCATAGGAACCTCTATAAATGGTGCTCAACTCAATAGAGACAGCAGTAAAAATTCCACCTGACCGTCTTAAGAAGATCAAATTGGATTGAATGTAGTCCTCTACGCACTTTAATTCGGAAAAAGGGTAAATGGAATGGTCATCAATGGAAGGCATTTGATTGTAATGCATCCCAGGGCTGTCCAAAGAACAAACAATAACAGTTTGTTTTTGAACATGCAACTAAGAGATGTTTTCTATGAGAAGGTCTTGAAAAGAAATTGTATCTTCTATTAAGGAGAAGAATCAAGAAATATGTGAAAAGAATCTTGGAGCAAATTTGGTTCAAGTTCCACAGGCAGCTTCCCGCCTTCTTTTCTATCCAAAGGGTTCTTATAAAGCTATTATTTATAGCTGAATTCACTCCAAGATACATTGTTAACAAAGATTTGTAACTTCTATATTTTGGCATCTGGCTAGATACCTTTTAACAGATGCAGTGTTCGTGTTTAAACACAAAAGCTCTTTAACATACACACGTGTATGTGTGTATGTATGTATGTGTGTGCGTGCGTGTGTGTGTATGAGTGTTTGTATGGGTGAGTAAAGATAAGACTATTACATCATTCCTTTTGTTAATTTTTATTCACAACCTTGCATGTAAATACACTCCTCAAACCTAAATTTGTTTATGACATTTTTACTTCCTGCTCAATGAAAATCGTTTTTATAGCCAACCACCCACAACAGCACTACCTACCCAGGACAAAAGAGTCGTAATTTAAGTTTCAGATTTATGTGAGCACTACTTGATGACCGCCTATACCCGGCTTGCTTCAACCTTCTTCAAAATTCCCCCCCCCCACTCTCCCTCTCTCTATATATATATATAGAATCATCATCGTCGTTTAACGTCTGCTTTCCATGCTAGCATGGGTTGGACAGTTTGACTGAGGACTGGCAAGGTTTCTACAGCTGGATGCCCTTCCTAATGCCAACCACTCCAAGAGTGTAGTGGGTGCTTTTTAAGTGCCACTGGCATGAGGACCAGTCGGGCGGTACTGACATCGACCATGCTCAAATGGTGCTTTTTACATGCCACCAACATGGGAGCCAGTCAGGCAGCACTGGCAACGACCACACTCGAATGGTGCTTTTTATGTGCCACCAGCACAGGAGCCAGTCAGGCGGCACTGGCATCAACCATGCTTGAATAGTGCTTTTTATGTGTTACTGGCACAGGAGCCAGTCATGCGGTACTGGCATCGGCCACAACAATGACTTCACTTGACTCAACAGGTCTTCTCAAGCATAGTTTATTCAACGGTCATTCAACAATGATTTCATTTGACTCAACAGGTCTTCTCAAG
>NC_068995.1:51201001-51202878 GCF_001194135.2 Octopus bimaculoides | reverse complement strand
ACGGTCATTCAACAATGATTTCATTTGACTCAACAGGTCTTCTCAAGCATAGTTTATTCAACGGTCATTCAACAATGATTTCATTTGACTCAACAGGTCTTCTTAAGCATAGTTTATTGCCCATTGGGCTGCTCCAGTTCACTCAGCTGGCAAAAATGAGTTGTACCTGTATTTCAAAGGGCCGGCTTTGTCACACTCTGTGTCACGCTGAATCTTCCTGAGAACTACGTTAAGGGTACACGTGTCTGTGGAGTGCTCAGCCACTTGAATGTTAATTTCATGAGCAAGCTGTTCCGTTGATCGTATCAGCTGGGACCCGCGTCGTCGTAACTGACGGAGTGCTCCTTCACAACAAAACCAATCAAGATGTTCCCCACAATGAAACTAATCAAGATGCTCATCATACCACAACAGTAAGGAAATCTTTTGAAAAACATCACAGCACCACCAACCAAGAGTTTCACAACATCACTAGCCATGAGCCACACAACAGAAGTAACCGAGAGGTTTACAATACAATACAATGACGTAAATCTCTTGAGAAACATCAAAGCATTACAACAGGATGTTTAAGAAAAATCTACACTAAAAGCTTAACGATTTCGCCATTTAAATAAGCATTTCATACTATTACAAATTGTGACAGTAGTGTGTGTGTGTGTGTTTGCATGAGTACATGTATCTATATGCGTCTGTATATATAATACATGTATGCGGATGTATACATATATTTGTGTATGTACATGAATGCCTATATTTACCCGCTGTGTGTAGCGAATGCATCTACATATTCGTCCCCATGTGCTTCCATTTCGAGAAAACAGAACAAAGGGTGGTGCACTGTCAATAGCAGTGGCAGGGGTAGGAGGGGAGGCGTGAGGGTGCCGGTGGGGGTAGGTTGGGTTTGTTTAAATCAAATCTCAACGAACAAGGAAGCAAGCATGATTGAACTGATTAAAAGACAAGTTTCCTGAGCAAGACAAGTAAATTCCACAGATTCCATAATGGCGGACATTGCAAGCAAACCAGTTTGTCTGTTGAAGTAATGATGAGGGTGGTATTGATAGTGTTGGTACTGGTGGTGGTGGTGGTAGTGGGGCGGGGGTAGAAATACAGACGTTAGTCATTAAATAGAATGGTATAAGATATAATTTTTTTTTAAAAGAGAATCCTGGTATTTGCACAGAATCATCCTACATCATCACAACAACAAACATAGCCATCTTCACTGCCAAAGACAGCCACTTGTATAATTGCCATTATTACAACGCCACTACCATTATCAACAACATAAACACCACCAGCACCATTACACAACCTTCTCACCACTATCAAGACCATAAACACCATTATTACCGCCAACACCACCAATATCATTACTCTCACCACCACCACATACATGCTTATTACCTAACATCAATATCACTTCCACTATCACAAACTTCATTACTACAACCAACATCATTTATCCCCACCACCCACATTATCATCACCACCACCACCAGAAAATATGTTACCACCATCACTATCTATATTAGTTTAGTATTCTGGCACAGGAGGAGCAACTTCAAAAGAGGAGCTAAATCAATTACATCGACCCCCAGTGTTCAACTGATGCTTATTTTGTTGACCCCCAAAAAGATGAAAGGCTAAGTCAATCTCGGTAGAATTTGAGCTCGGAAAAGTTCTGATCGACACAATTCTACTCAGAAGATATTTGTTAACCTGAGGCTATGACAGAAGGTATTTGTTCAAGGTACCATGCAGTAGAATTGAACTAAGAGCCATGTTACAGACACACATATACATCATATACATACATACATACATACATACATATATATATATATATATATATATATATATATATATATATA
>NC_068995.1:51199308-51200871 GCF_001194135.2 Octopus bimaculoides | reverse complement strand
GAGCACCGCCTTTAGTCGAACAAATCGACCCCAGGACTTATTTTTTGTAAGCCTAGTACTTATTTTATCGGTCTCTTTTGCCGAACCGCTAAGTTCCAGGGACATAAACACACCAGCATCGGTTGTCAAGCGATGTTGGGAGACAAACACAGACACACAAACATATATATATATCATCATTTAATGACCGCCTTCCATGCTAGCATCGGTTGGACGATTTGACTGAGGACTGGCAAACCAGATGGCTACACCAGGCTCCAATCTGATCTGGCAGAGTTTCTACAGCTTGATGCCCTTCCTAACGCCAACCACTCCGGGAGTGTAGAGGGTGCTTTTACGTGCCACCGGCACGTAAGCCAGTCAGGTGGTACTGGCAACGGCCACGCTCAAAATGGTTTATTTTACGTGCCACCTGCACAGGAGCCAGTCCTAAAAAGTTCTTAAGCAGAAATTGATTCTTGTGAGCAAAGTTTGCATTGAACCGCATTCATTTTTCATATAAAATAACTTTGTTCAAGGAACTCCAACATTGGTCAGGAGGATCAGGAACTGGAGAACCTCTGGTTTTACATCAGAGAGGCGTTCTAACAAGGACTCGAACTCTATTACTCCTACATTGGTCTTACAATGGGCTTGTTCACCATGTTGCTTTATTTCTATGTCCTCACACACTATTTCTAGATAGCAATTGACCTTATACTGGACTCATCCATTCTTTTAACTCATTTTGTTTCCGTTCTGCTGGGTTTGTAGCAAGCCTCCTTACCACGCTTCCCCATCACACACACACACATCCTCAACCAAGGAACTGACTGGTACTTTATTTTACCAATTCTTGAAGGAAGAAATAATGCAAGCTGACCTTAGAAATATTTGAACTCAGAATGCAGTGAACCAGAATAAACACTGCAAGACTTTTTGATTGGCACTCTAAGGAGTCTGCAAATCTGACACTAAGAATAAAAATTTTTTTAAAAATTATAAACAACGGATGTGAGGTTAAGTAACTGGATTACTGACAAACACCTGGTAATAAGTTAAAATCTTAATGCAGTTGTTGTGTTGTATACACATTGATAATTCTGCTTGCAACCGTTTGGCTAACCTGGTATAAACAGACCTGACTCTTCTTCATGCAAACACCCCAGTGACGTTAGCTCTGAAGTTTTCAAATATATTCTCACTCTATTCAGTTGTTGGCAAAACAAGATTTTACAGCTCCTCCTCTACTATTACTACTGCTACTACTACTACTACTACTACTACTAATCATTCAACCTTGAAATAGGAGTGGCAGATCTTTTTGGTCTTTTTTATTTTTATTTCTTTGAAAAGGAATATGAATGAAGCAAACAAATAGATCAACAAGTTGTGCCTTGGAGGGAAACATCAAGGGTTGGTACAGAATTTGAATGCAAAATACAGCAATAAATAAATAAATATTATAGATAAATAAATAAATAAAATGATTGTGTGAGAACTTTGCCTTGGAGAGAAATATCTCCAACAGCTTGGTACAGAATTTGAATTTAAAACAAATATAGCATTAAACAAATAAGATTA
>NC_068995.1:51191385-51199061 GCF_001194135.2 Octopus bimaculoides | reverse complement strand
CTTGGTACAGAATTTGAATTTAAAACAAATATAGCATTAAACAAATAAGATTATGTGAAAACTATAACTGCCAGTTAAGTGAGTGTACACACACACACACACACGCACTCAGAATGAGCAGGCACACCCACCCTTACCACTGCCTTATGGTAAACAGAAGTGAGGGTGGGGAATATAATCACAGTTAGATTGTGTCAGTGGTGGGGGAGCAGATATTAAGAGAGTTTAATTGCAATGTTTAGCAAAGTATGATTAATTCTGCTGCTATGTTGGGGAAAACCGAAAGCTGAAGACTAGAAGAAAACCACTCACAAAACTTGTGAGGAGGACATTTTCAGTACTGGAGATATCGGAAACTAAATAAACTCAAATATCACAACCATCTATCTCAAAACTGTTTCATCATCAATAGTAGTAGTAGTAGTAGTAGTAGTATTGTTATTATTAGAATCGTTAGCACACCAGGCAAAAAAGAATGATGACATAAGAACACTCACACACATTTTATCTTAGTCATGTCAGTCTCTTGCTACTCTGAGTTTCATCAGTAAATGTAAGGGATTTTCAGGTGAGTTATATGTATGTGTATGTGTATATATGGATGTTAGAATTTATAAAAAAACAAAAGACGAAGGCAGGTGTATTAGTTTAACGCTCAGGAAGGTGAGAAAGTCTATAGTTTATTTGCTGGTATTATGGGTTCCTGTCCAGGCATATACCTTGTTCTCTGATATGAAAATAATGATGTAGTAGAGCATATGAAGACTGGTTGAAGTTCCATTAATGTAGTCATACCATGGCAGAAGAATAACGTTATAGTTATGTCTTCTATTTCATTCTATATTTAAGATTGATTACATCTTTTCATTAAGGTAAAAATTAATAGATAACATCTTCCACGATGGAAATGATAAATGTGTATTAACAAAGAATACAGCTTTCAAAAATGAGATTTTCTAAAGCAACCTATGTGCTCCAATAAACGGATAAAATAAATATTAGATTTATAAATGAGTACAGGAGACAACATAATCAACTAAATACTTAAAGGTAGTGCTCCAGCATGACCATAAGCAAATAACTGAAAGCAGTAAAAGAACAAATAAATCATAATTTAAAATATTTATTCATCACTCAATTTATCTTAGAAATAACATGAATGTTGTGTCTATGATAAATTATGTCAATTACAGTCCACAGTTTTGTCCTTAGTTTTGTTTAACAATTACACATAGACGGTCACAGAATATTATAGATAATAACAATAATGATAATGTATTCATCTTTCAATTAAGTAATTAGATACTAGGTGTGCTGGATTTTGACATTTCTTGACTCAAATATCTATTCAAAGAATTTTTGAGCCAGTTCAAAGGTGGTGGTGTTTCTATAACTACTAAAAGTAGCAACCTGCAGATTGGATTCTTACTAAAGCTGAAATAGAAGAGCTTAGATTGCATCTCTTGGGACAAACAGCTCCTGTTTCTCTTGAAGTTTTTAATAGCTTACAATATTATTGCCAAAATGAAACATTTCCAGTTCTGAAAAACATATTTAGCATCCCAATAACATCAATGCTTGAAAGGAATTCAGCCACCTTGCCTCTGTGAGGCCCAACACTTGAAAGGAACTCAGCCGCTTTGCCTCTGTGAGGCCCAACACTTGAAAGGAACTCAGCCACTTGCCTCTGTGAGGCCCAACACTTGAAAGGAACTCAGCCGCTTTGCCTCCATGAGGCCCAAAGTTTGAAAGGAACTCAGCCGCTTTGCTTTTGTGAGGTCCAGGCCCCTCGCTCAACAGGAACTCAGCCACTTTGTCACCGTGAGGCCTAATGTTCAAGGTTGGTTTTCATATGTGCCACCAGCAGAATAACCCCACCTAAGACAATTACCCCTGAGAACAACAGATGATGATTTAAAACTTCTTGATATACTAGAGAGGGCGTAACTGTCCTAAAGGGTAGTTGTCATTGGGGGGCTATTTGTCGTGATACACCCTCAGACAACACTCATCTACTCTCTGAAAAGGATATTGAAAATGTGAAACAGCACACAGTAATTATGGGAAGAAAAAGAGAAAGGAATAAAAGACAGGTTATTCACAACACTGATCAGAGTCTGTTTGATCTGAGTTGAGTCGGAGTTAACAATACAAAACCTATATAAATACTTCAGCAGCAGTAATAAATCATAAATGAATACCTAAAAGTGCATGGAGTATAGTATAAAAGTTATAAAGCATAGATGCATAACATTTTGGTTATGTTAACAGAACGTTAACCAGAGGTGAAACATACAAGGGTTTGCCTTCTTGCGAGACCACTAATGTAAGATCATCATCATCATTTAACGTCTTTTGTCCATGCTGGCATGGGTTGGACAGTTTGACCGGGCTAGCATGCTGCACCAGACTCCAGTCTGGTTTGGCATGGTTTTCTAAGGTTGGATGCCCTTCCTAGTGCCAACCACTCCAAGAGTGTAATGGGTGCTTTTACATGTCACTAGCACAGGTGCCATTTCCATGACAGTGGGGTGCTTTTATGTGCCACTGGCATGGGTGCCAATTTGTGTGACACCGGTATCTACCATGACTGCTATTTTGCTCAGCTTGATGGGTCTTCTTCTCAAGCACAACATAATGCCAAAGGTGTCGGTCATTGCCTCCATGGGGCCCAACACACAAAAGGAACTCAGCCACTTTGCCCCCGTGAGGCCCAATGGTCAGAACTTAATGACGATCAATCTCCACTGGTCATTCAGTGAAGAATAGCATTTACCCTACCAATGTTCCTACACTCATGAGAAAAATATACACATGTATATATTACTAAATATCAGGAGACACAAGCACTTTCTCACCAACATATACACATAATAGAATTACCACCCAACAAATTCACTCACAAGGCTCTGGCTGCTCCAAGACTATATTCACCCCTCACTGTACCTTGTGGGTATGTCCTGACACATGTCCAACACCATCTATT
Organism: Octopus bimaculoides; assembly: GCF_001194135.2. Taxonomy (NCBI): domain Eukaryota; kingdom Metazoa; phylum Mollusca; class Cephalopoda; order Octopoda; family Octopodidae; genus Octopus; species Octopus bimaculoides. The sequence continues at coordinate 51,196,075 of NC_068995.1, read as the reverse complement.
TCTTTCTCTCTCTCTCTCTCATTTTGTCTATCTTTTGCTCTAACTCTATCTCTTTTCTCCTTTCTTTTCCTACTGGGATAGTCAAGTATCTCCTCTATAATAAGACACCTATCTTTATCTGTCTATTATACTTTAACCTGTCAACCAGCACAAAGCCACCTCCCTCTCCCAACTGAGGGGTCTTTGTCTTACAAGTTACTTGGCAACCCCACTGGTGCTGATGCCATATAAAAAGCACTTAGTACATTCAGTAAAGTGGTTGGCATTAAGAGGGGCATCCAGCCACAGGGCCCATGCCAAAACAGACAGACACTGAAGCCTGGTGCAGTTCTCTGGCTTGCCAGCTTCTGTCAAAGTAGCTAACCCATGCCAACAAAGAAAACGGATGTTAAATAACAATGATGATATATTACTAAATATATAACAAAAAAGTTTTACATGGTATGTAAATGGAGGTGATAGATAAGATATACTTGACTATTAAGATATCTTAACTAGGTCATAACTTATTGTTGGAGAAATAAGTCCATTCTGTTAAGTAAATAGCAACAACTGAAGCAAGAACATGATCACAGACCATAAAAATGTTCACAATGAACAAGTTTATAACTGATAAATAACTTAGTAACGAATATTTTAAATATTTATGAGATTTTATTTAAGGACAGTTATTTGTACATCTCACATAATGAGATGTGTTTTTGTTTTTTGTCTCTCAATAGCTAAAATCTTTTCTAATTTAATAACATCACATTACATAAAAATCTTACCATTCAACAATGTCCATCGACATCAAAGCAGTCTGGATATTACGAGAAACCTATTTTGGATCACTATTCAAAAGAAATAGTCACCACTCTACAAACATAGAGAGACTATCAAACCATGTATAAATAGAACTAACACAAAAGTCTCTAAGCAGCTACTCAACCGGCTAGAAACAGTAGCCAAACTACTCACAAAATCATACTACTGTTTTAACCCTTTAGCATTTAACAGGCCATATCTAGCTCAACTATTTTTCCTGTTTTATGTTGCAACTGGCCAGATCCAAGCTTTCACACCTACTCTATAATTACACCATCAAAACCTCAAAGCTACAAGATAATTCATAATTACTTCAAAATAATGTGAACAAATAAGCATTACATTTGACAGAGTAATTCGAATGCTAAAAGGTTAAGAGATACATTGGAGAGTTCAGTCTTGAAGTCATTATCTTTCTAAGAAAACCACAACAGTCAAGGCTGATGAAAGGCCTGATCTACCAGACTTGACCTGGTGCTAAACAAAAAATACAAGTACAGGTATCTCTCATATTATGAAAGCTTTGTATTTCTGAAAATCTTGCCCTAACACAAAATGCCATAACGTAAAAACATATTTTCCCATTGTGCGCCATGTTTTGTAACATAAAAACTCAATAAGTCAATGAAAAAAAACAGGCATCACACTTTGAACTTCTTTTTTTTAATGCTGTTTTGTAAGCCAAGGGAGGCCTGTACTACTTAGGGTCATGTAAACTTTTTACCTGAGAGTAAGGCTATCTGTTAATTTTTACCTGATAAACCTTTACCAAGAATAGGACATAAAACACTTGATGAAGATCAAAGGTCAAACAAACTAAAACATAGTGTAGATGTAAATATTAAAACAGTTTTCACCTGTATAGATGAGGTAACTACTCCAAATAATTATAATCTTAATTAAAGTACATTGATAATATGTCAAGTACAGGCATAGAAGAAACACACATTAATTCCCAGCTTAAATGCAATTAGCATCCTATCGTCCAGCTTAGTCAAGTAGTTGGCCAGTCACAGTACAAAGTTGACCTCTTACACAGAATTCCATAGCTTTGTTGATAGACTCAGGACTGAACTGTAAAACTGATTAAGAAATTGTAGGCTGATTATCCCTTTCGTTACCAACCCAGCAGAAACCAGCTCTGGCTCTGAAGTACAAATGTAAGTTTTGAATTAAAATCTTCCACCAAACCTTAGTCACAATTTATGTTCCTAACACTAACTTAATGATAACTAAGTTATTTTACTAAATTCTTTGTTATATTTTAAATAACTGAAAGAAACACAGAGCATCTCAAAATAAATACGGTAACGAAAGGGTTAATTGTGATAAACTTTGTTAAAGTAAATTGCTATAGCTGTGAGATGGTTAAACACATACAAGAATACTTCATTTTAATGTCAATAATTGGTTCCAAGAAACGAGATTTAAATAAAAAAATGATGTAATACAGAAAACATTTTTAAAAAATTATTAGTTTATATCTGTTTTGATAAATGGTTTGTACATATTTTTATTTGTATTTTATTTACTTTTTCATTTCAGTGTTGAATTTTAGGTGTCTTCTTTTTTAATTCTTTTTCATAATTTGATGCAAGGAAGGAAGAACTGCATTTTCCAATGTTTGTATCCTTGTTAAAGAAGGCAGGTCCTTATCTGAAGGAGATTTGGCTGCTACTTCTAGCATACAGAAGCTTCTTTATTAAGTTAAGTCTTAGTAGTTCTAATGTCAGTAATACAAGATGATAGTCAACTTAGATGAAAGCAGATTAACCCTCTCACATTCAGATTATCAAATGGAATGCTTATTTATTCACATAGTTTTGAATGGTTTGTGTATTATCTCAAAGCTCCAAGATTTTGATGATGTGATTGGTTATTTGAGAAGGATATTGTAGAGAAGATATGAGAGGCAGATTTCAACATAATACAGGTAGAATACCTGAGCCTGATATGGCTGGTTTAATCCTTTAGCATTCAGATTACTCATTCAAATGTAATGCTTACTAATTCACATTATTTGGAATTAATCATGAATTAATCTTGTAACTTTGAGATTTCAGGGTCGTGATAAAAAACAACAAAAATAATAATAACGGTGATTTCTTTTATTAGCTGCAACAACCCAAAACAATGGGATGGTGCAAAAGCAAAATACAGAGTCAAACAAGTTGAGATGGTCATGACTGGAATGTCTTTGATCATAGGTCTACTCAGTAGACAATAAAACCATACAGGCAATGAGAGTGCCTACATCAAGCATAGGCAATCTTCTTCAAGAAGTGGGCCACGTGAAACATGGCTTGTCATCAGACAGGAGGCCCTATTAAAAGAAATTCAAGGTAATTTTTCACAGGCATACCATTCAGAAAGCCATAGGGGCCACAGTTAATCCATAACTGGTTTTATATCATCACCCTGGCTACGAGAAATGACAACCAACCTCCATCAAGTCATCTTAGGGGGAAAAAAAAAACATTATATTGGACAATGTCACATCTGATAAATAAAATGGTAGGATGGAGATAAGTGGAATACTTGTGATCACAGATCTGTTTCATGTGAATGAGAATCAACCTAAATGATACAACAACGAAAATAACATTCTGCAAACAGGTGTAAACATCAACACTATCAGGATCAACTAATTAGATTACAAGCCAGCAAGAGTCTCTTTGTGTACATTAGAACTAACAGAAATGGCAGCTAAATCGCCTTCAAATCACGTATTATTCTCTTTAAGCAAAAACACATTGGTTAATGTAGTCTAAAAAAGTACAAAAAAAAATTCTTGTTTATGGGTTTGTAGGTTCAGGACAGACCTGGGACTAAACAACAAGCCAGGAGAGTGTCAATGTGATTATACCCTCTTTACTTGTTTCAGTCATTTGACTGCGGCCATGCTGGAGCACCGCTTTTTAGTCAAGCAAATCGACCCCAGGACTTATTCTTTGTAAGCCCAGTACTTATTCTATCGGTCTCTTTTTGCCGAATCGCTAAGTTATGGGGACGTAAACACACCACCATCGGTTGTCAAGCGATGTTGAGGGGGACAAACACATATATATATATATATATATAGACATATATACGACAGGCTTCTTTCAGCTTCCGTCTACCAAATCCACTCACAAGGCTTTGATCGGCCCAAGGCTATAGTAGAAGACACTTGCCCAAGGTGCCACGCAGTGGGAATGAACCCGAGACTATGTGGTTGGTAAGCAAGCTATTTACCACACAGCCACTCCTGCACCTATTACTCAATTTGTTTGAAATAACAGCCAAATATTCCTCAAATTATACACCATCATCTTTGAAAAAAAACAAAAGGCATGGAAATAGTTGATAATGTAAGCCTATATCTGAATTTAAAAAAAACGGTAATATCACAGCTGGAACATCTTCGATCAGGGCCGACTTGTTGCTAAACATTCACCAACTTACTAACTTGGTAGCCATAGAATAAAAAAGAGAAAGAAACAATGAAACTCACAGCAACATTGTGATGCAATTATTTAATCAGACATGTTGGAAACGAAATAAAAGAGTTAGTAATCCTCAATGGAATGAAAAGTCAAACAATCACATGAAGCAAAAATAAATTCATGAAATGAAAACCTGTCCAAAATTGCAGATTCTGAAGGGGGAGGGGGAGAAAAAAACGATTGTGAAGATATGGGAGATAGGTAATTAGCAAAATAAACAGTTCACCTTTGACTCAAAATGAGATCACAAGGATTTTGGTAAAAAAAAAAAAACAAAAAAAAACTAAAAACAATTAGAGACATCTAAGAAAGTTTGTCATTTCTGCAGGCGCCTCATCATTTACTCACACCTGGCAGCAGGAAACGGTTGGGAGGAGGGGGAAAATCAACAGCTGTTT
>NC_068995.1:51181440-51191330 GCF_001194135.2 Octopus bimaculoides | reverse complement strand
GTAAAGAAAGAAAGAAAGAAAAAAAAAACAAGATTTTTCAAAGAGATTTATTTACAGGAATAACAGCAGGAATGACCTAGATTTTATGTATCACAAGTTACACCAGAATAATCTTGGAGGTAAAATAACAAAGCAGTGAAAGATACTGGCAATGCCCTCTCTTCCAAACAACTGCATCTTCTTGATGTTGATAAAACCAAACGTATCGTGACAGCATTTACAAACATTACTATCAAGCACAATATAATATTCATTTCTACTCTAGGCACAAGGCCCGAAATTTTGGGGGAAGGGGCCAGTGGATTAGATCGATCCCGGTACGCAACTGGTACTTAATTTATTGACCCCGAAAGGATGAAAGGCAAAGTTGACCTAGGTGGAATTTGAACTCAGAACATAAAGACAGACGAAATACCACTAAGCATTTTGCCTAGCATGCTAACGTTTCTGCCAGCTCGCTGCCTTAAAGACAATATAATAATGTACAAAGAATATTATCTACATGTACTTCATTGATAAATAGTTTGGGCCAAAACATCAGGACTCTTGTCTCCTCAGTTTTCATACAAACCAATCTAAATTTAACGATGATATATATATATATATATATATGACATGGGCTTCTTTCAGTTTCCATCTGCCAAATCCACTCACAAGGCTTTGGTCAGCCTGAGGCTATAGCAGAAGACACTTGCACATGCGATGCAATGGAATTGAACTTATAACTATACAGTAAAAAAGTAGCTTTTGGGGAAGAAGCTGTACCGATGGCTTTCCACAAGCCCCCATTACCAGCAAAATTGATAACTGATGTGGGAATAGTGTTCCCCCATTTAGTAGTCTCAGTTAAGCATTGTGGAGGATTAGTAGTTATTTTCTGGCCCTAAAGAGAAAGACCAGTCATCAAGGTGCAACCCCTGCTTTGTAAACAATGTGTGTTCACAAGGAGAGGACCTTAGTAATACAGAAGCCTGACATTTGGAGTAACCGCAAGGGCTTTAGTTGCACGCTGCTTATGTGATAGTGAGGCAGGATGAAGTCTTCTTGATATGTAAATGATTGTGTTTTTGATGCTGAAAGAGACAAGACTGGTGCAACTGCACTGGAGGATGAAATATTGGAAGGCCGTTTCCCTCCATTACAAGCACGATGCTGTTGTAATCCTGAACGAAGTACTGGTGTGGCCCTGATCCAATTAGCAATCGATAAAACAAATACTAAAAGAAGGTGAGTGACTTAAAATGGAGCATTCTAACCAAGATCAAATCTTGTGAAAGAATCAATGAAGAAAAAAAGTGAATCACTGCATGCGATTACTTTGCACTGATATAATCATGGTCATAAATAATAAGGACCAGCACTCCAATTAGCATAGTTACAGGTAACATATTATAGACTTCATGATAAATCAATGAAAGAAAGAAACATCCATTCAATTACATAAGCAGGTGAAGCTAAAATCAATCTTTAAAATTTTGCTTTACATTCTGCTAAATCTGTTAATACTATGTGTATCCTGGTTTTTAAGAATCGACATATTGTTATCATTCAATGCATGCTGTAAAGGGTGATTAAAATGGTTGGCGTAGAGAAGGACAGCTGACCATAAAACACTTTTATGGTCAGCTAATTTGCTAGAAATAGCAGCTAAACCCTTCACAAATCACACTACTATCAAAAATAAATAAATAAATAATAGGAAATGGTGTTTGGACAAATCATTGCGGAATATGCAAAAACGACGGGATGCTCGAAGCTGGAACGCCTTTGATAAAACACCTCTTCGAACAGCGCTGACTTGAGCTAAAAATAATGCCAACACCAGTTAACGCTAACAAGGGAACCTCTACGTGTGGTCGCTCGATCTGCTAGAAAGAAGAACCAAATCTACTTGAAACCAAACCATAAAAGGAGAAAGACACTCTGCATGCACACTCATATTGCCTTTAAAAAATGCATACATTTTTTGCCTTTGATCAGGGCTCTTAGAGGCTTAAAATAACCAGTTGAGACAGTCAAAGCAATATGGTCAGATAGCATTTAATCGATTTTAACATCTCAAAATGTTTCGTCCAGAATATCACTTGAAAACAAACATCAGGTCCAGTGTATTACAAACTTTACGGGAAGCTAAGTAACAGTCCACAGTTTGTACAAAACAATCAATAAACTGCAATGTAATCAAAAAACCACTTTATACATCAAAATACAACTCAATGATTTATGATTTTGGGCAAACGGCCATCAAATTAGAGGAAGAAGGGGATTAGTCGAGGCCATCGACCCCGGAAGGATAAAAGACAAAGCTGACCTCGAAGTCTAAACGTAAAGAGCCAGAACGGAAACTGCAAAAAGGGCTACGGGTGCTGTCTATAGGTTATCTCTTTTTTTTTTAGGTTATTTCTTGTTTCAGTCAAGCCTTGAAGAATTTTAGTCAATCTCTACTGCTGCACCATTAAGTTACAGGGATGTAAACACACCAACACCTGTTGTCAAGCAGTGATGGGAGGACAAACACACACACAATATATATATATATATATATATGATGAGCTTCTTTCAGTTTCCCTCTACCAGATCCAGTTACAAGGCTTTGGTCGGCCCGAGGCAATAGTAGAAGACACTTGCCTAAGGTGCCATACAGAAGGACTTAAATTCTACCAAACAATCACTTTCAACCTAAGTAATAATAAATAATATGCTATGTTCATAAAACGAATGCAGATAATATGTAATATTACACGTGTAGTTGTCACCGGATGTTTACTTCTCTGTATTGTGGCGCTGTTAATATTTATTTTAGCTCCTGGGTTGCCTTTGGTCGAGCTGATCCATGAAAAGTATTCCAACCATGACAAACCTGTCTTCCTTTTTGTTAAGACTTAATGCACACACACCCATAGCCTCCACTATCCAACGTATCCTATCTTGTTTGAAACAGTGGTTTGTGATTTGAGGAAGAGTTGACTGCTATTTCTATAAAAGATAGAGCAATCATTTGGAGGTACATGTTATATATATTGTCAGAATGTCGCCTCCTTCTAGACTTGAAAGCATTTATTAAAGGGCTGTTATTTAACCCCAAATGAAGCCTAATCGAGCAGCCCTATGACAAAAGGCATTCTATCCGTGATCACCCAGTCTTTTATAATTATATGGGCGCCCATTATTCCATGTATCTTTCCTTAAGTAATGCGTTGGGGAGCAGTTTGTGAAGAGAGTGTGACTATTTCTAGCAAATCAGAAGATCACCTGTTGGCTCATTATCGAAGAGTCAGTCTTGTCATATTTAGACACAATGTGTTCATTTTTAAGACAGTCGGATATGGAGGTTTGGCTGTTATTTCGGTAAATTTATAGTTTCACACCAAACGTCGTTTTGTTGTTGTTGTTCCTCTGACTGGTCAGAAGCGTGATAAAGCGACATTGTTTCCACTAATTCAAAAATACATCATACCTGGCTCAGTTATCTAGTGATTCTTGGGCGGCTTAGAAAGATATACAAACATTGGGTTATCAACATTACATGATAAACCACGAAGAAAACACATGCGGGGGGAAAAAAACGATTTAGTGCCGAAATCGAGTCTGGTGTGAAACTATAAATTTACCGTTATTTCTAATAGATCGATCACGTTGGCTCGTAAACGGTTTGTTAACCCAAGAAGGTGACAAGAGAGATAACAAAGACTACATCAGAATAATCAGAAACAATAATCCAAAATTATGCAGATTTCTAGTTCATATTCGTATTTAGATTTTGGCTGCGAAACTATCGTTAATGTATGCTCTTTCCAATTGTTTGTGTAACTTATTAGGGTAATAACTTTTTTCTATTATAGGCATAAACCCTAGCCTTATGCTTATATATATATAAAATAGGGAAGTGAGATAGTCGGTTACAACAACCCCGTGCTTAAGTGGTAGTTAATTCATCGATCCGATGCTTTATAAAGAATATGGAATGTTTAGTGTACGCCTGTCATTTCTCAGTTTAAATTCCTAGTAGCTATGTCTCTGTCGGAAGAGCTATATTTAGTCGAAAAGGTACGTAAACTAAAATGTCTTACTCAGGGATAATAATATACGATCATTTGAACATATTACAGTATTCTTACTGGTGCTTTTTTGGAAATGAAAGTCGAAGTCGACTATTGCTGCAATTTTCAACAATTTCAAAAGCAGTGAAATATTTTTAGAAATTTGATTGAATTTAATGAAAGAGAGGAGAAATAGATGCAAATTCACATATTTAAATACGAAGAATAAAAGACGTAAAGTTACGAGAATTTTTGCTTACCAAGTTTTAGGATTTGTGAGAGGTTTGTACTTTTTATATTTTATTTTCCATTCAATCACTTTAGTACACGGATCACACAATCCAGTAATTTCCAAAGAATTTATCATTTTCTGTTTGATACTGTTATCGTGTAAATTATTTCTAAAAGCTGTGTTATTTCTGTGACGGGGTGGGCCAGATTTCTTCAGATTACCTTTCTGTGAACTCATCTTAGATTGTTGTTGTTATTTTTGTAAAAAGAATCTGGAGCCAAGCTTTACCATGTGCTTCCCCGAAATGGACACTACATTACGGAAGTGACGTGATGCACAAGCAGCCCGGAAAGATTTTTTTTTTTTTTTTTTTAAAGATTATTTTTAATTTAACGTCACGAATTAGCTTCGATATTTTCATTTTATCTTCCTTTCGTAATATTTCACAAATTATTTATTTCGAAAAAAAAACCTGGTTTTTTTTTTTGTCTTTTCGACTATTAGAAAATACCGGATGTGGATTTTGGTACATCCGCAGTCGAACTCGTTTTCCCGTCGATGGCATGTGACGTCATATTGAATAGTCGTCTTACTTGCTTCCAGTTGAATACGTCTCATGTCTAGGTTATACTTTGTAAATTGAATGTTCTGCATTACGTTGTCGTCTTAAAAGTGGCTGTGTGCCTGCTTAGTCTGTACTCAACAGCCTGGTTTGTTTTTTTTTTTTTCACCATTTGCTTAGGCCCCCAAACCTAAGGTATGAACGGCCTCTCTCTCAGCGAGCTTTGTTGTCTTTTTTGCTGTCCGCCATGTCCCTCCCGTATCGCTGCCAAACTGGCGTTTCTGCCTCCAGAACCGACATATTCTCTCGTATCGGACCAAACAGGCTCACGGTACAGTTTGCATCTCACAGAAAGAGCAGAGTGGCAGTATTCGCAAAAGGAACTGGATTGTATCGAAGTATTCATGACGAGAACTACACGGGGAAACCGAATCTCATGTATGTTTGTTCGCTGTTCACCCAACGCTCGTTTCACTCTGCTTTTCAGCCACGGAAATGCAGTCGATTTAGGACAAATGAGTAGTTTTTATATCGGACTCGGATCTAGAATCAACTGTAATATCTTTAGTTACGATTATTCCGGCTATGGAGCTAGCTCAGGAAAACCTTCGGAGAAAAATCTTTATTCGGATATTGATGCGGCTTTGCAAGCCCTGCGGACTCGTTATGGCATCAGTCCACAAAATGTCATTTTGTACGGACAAAGTATAGGAACGGTTCCTACCGTGGATCTCGCTTCGAGATTTGAAGTTGGAGCTGTTATCCTACATTCGCCTCTTACCTCTGGTGTACGTTTGGCTTTTCCGGATACAAAACGAACTTGGTTTTTTGATGCTTTCCCCAGGTAAGTCAAAGATGATGTTTTCCTGTTTGCTGTTGAAAAATGATTTCTTTGTATTATTAAACCTTACAAGACTACATTTCTTTTCTTTTCTTTACATTTTGTTCTTTTTTCTAAGAATTACAATCGATTAAATCAACCCCCGCTTCAATATCTAACCCCTATTTATTTCATCGATGTAGTCAGAAAGGAATAAAAATTAAAAAAAGATTCTCTCATCCCGGCGGGAATCGAACTCAAACTATGCAGCAACGAACTAATTAGCACCTCTAAACGCTATTTCTTTTCATTTTTTTAACTGTCTTCTCCACCTGCATCGCTCTCAAATAATAATTTGTTTTAATGTTAATTCCATTGCTACGGTTTTGACCCTTTACATTTATTGTCCATCTTATCACATATGTCTATTCGCAAACAGTATACTACCTACTTCCTTCTCTGAATTGCAGGCCAGTAGTTTCGGCATTAAATATATTAACCCCTGGATTATATACACACACACATATATATATACGTGTGTGTGTGTATAACGACTTAAACGTCACGAAACCAACATATATATATATATATATATATATAGAGAGAGAGAGAGATATTGTATGTGTGTAACAAGATGGGAGAGGGTTAATTAACTAAGTGTAATAATTTGTTAGTTTATTACACACACACCTACAAATAAAATGCTGCTTCTCTAACATTTTTTTTTTTTTTGACAAAGCGTAAATTAGCATTAGATTGATTTTGTTGATAAATATTTGTTATATAAGTAACACAGAACATGTTAGGATTTTTATTTTCTTAATGCAAATTTTTTATGTTGTTTGATATTGTATATATACTTAAAAAAAAAAAAAAGGAAATTGAATTTTATTTTCATATCGTTTTTTTTTTTCTTTTTTTATCGAAACAGTTTTTATTTTTGTTCTTGTTATCTACATCATATCCGTCGCGCGCGCGCGCTCACACACACACACACACATTCTGACAGTTTAGGGAACTTCTTGAGTATGTAGTCATTTAGGGAGCGACATTTGGCATATAAACAGCGGTGTTGAAACCATATGGCAAACTGATATTAGTTGGTGGGTGCCAACACTAACAACAGACTTGGCTGACTCAGTGCAAATCAACTTTCACACCCACTTGACGACGACAACAGATCAAACAATTCCTTCGATTCGAACCCTCGTCTCCAATGCCTTTTCAAACCAAACACACCACTCTGGATAACTGTGTCTATTAAGAAACTCTTATCTCTTTTTTTCCCCCTCGTGATTCTGCGGGGTTTTTATCTAGAAACGAAGTGTCATATTGCTATTTCAGATTACAAATACGTCCCTCTTGCTGTTTGGCAAAAAGTAATAAGAAAATTTTGAAAATCGTCTAAAGAAGAAAAAAAATTAATATTATTTCCGTGTGAAATGCTACATTGAAATTGTTAGAGCAAAAGAAATTAGTTTCTAGGTTATTAACACTAAAAATATGCTAAGCTACCACCATATCGCCTCTCTCTCTCTCTCTCCCATAGATTCCATGTGATATAAGATTATTTAATTTAGTGCCGGGTTTTTCTTTATCCTCTTTTAAGTGTCGGATGTGTGTACCATTCCTTTCTCAGCTGTTTGTTAAATAATGAATGATACTGGAAACTCCATACCAATTTCATTGACATTCCTTTTTCACTTTTTTATTGATACATATAAACATATCTACAGAGGGCAAACTTCCACAAGCATAACAATATACAAAGAAATGTTAAATGGTTATGTGATATTTGTTAGGATTTTTTTATTATAAAAGAAGTACAGAAACGTTGAACACTGGGGGTCAGTGTAATCGACTTAACCCCTCCCTTAAAATTACAGACCTTGTGCCAAAATTTGAAACTATTACTATTGTTATTAACCCCAATTCTCCAAAGTAGGTATTGCTTTAGTTTCGAATTCTTATCAACAAAAGCATACGCTTGAGATAAGATAAAAACATTTCTTTTGTATATAGAATGAATTGTCACAGTATGTGTTTATGTCCATTCCGCCTACGACAAATGTCAGACAAATTAGGTAGAAGTAAAAATTAAGCCTTGTACCTAAATTTATGTTCATATTTCTGAAAGGTTCATTGCGAGGCTGTATTCAGTTGTACTAGATTTAATAATAGAATCCTTTCTCGATTTAAATATCTGAAGCAAACAATAAATCTGAAAAATAAGCTGTTATATATATATATATATATATATATAGATCTTTTCCGTCTGAGTCAGAATTTTAAAAAAAACATTATCACTTTATCTCATTTAATAATAAGTAACGATGGTAGATTTCTAAAATAGTTTGTAACTCGGATATTGTGTGAAGCGTGCCAACCAACGTAGTTTTAGCTGTTTAAAATCTCGGATATAAAGATGAATTACTACGAGATATTTATTCTGGAGAATAATTTGAAATATTATTAAACAGTGTAGCAAATTAACTAACAGCATCTGAATTTGAAATATTTTCTCTCAGCCTTTCCCAAAATCTTACATAAATTGCTTCAGTTGTCATTGCAATTTGGGTGTGTTTTCTGAAATGTTACTTCTAAGTAATGTTACATATATATATATATATATATATATATATATTAGCTGAACTTTTGACACTGATTTGTTATTAGTATAGATACACACTAATTAAAATGATTTTATGGTGCAGTCTTATTAAATTGATCGTTTTAATATGCGGTATAATTAAATGAATGGTCATTTGAGGTACAACCTTATTTGAAAAGCTACAATTTTATCTCGGTAATAAGCACAAATGATTTGAGCTGAAATTTTCTGAAGTTTCAACTCGCTTTCATTGGAGTAAGTTTATATATGTGTATGTATGTGAGGACCAGTTTTGTGTGCAACTGAAAGTTTACATACGAGAAAAGTTGTCAGTTAAACTTTAAGCGGGTGATAATTATAATTAATTTGTCACAGATTTTTTTTTTTTTATGTCGATACATCATTATCTGTTATTTGTCCCGGATGCATGACCTCTAATTAACGCTAATGCTTAATTAATTATTTAACTCTTAATGCAAGTTTGTTTTATTAGCCTAACTTGTGTCAGTATTTTTTAATAATTCTTCTATCGATTATATGACACACATTGTCGTTGATCTATGCTTGGATTGTTTTCTCGTTGCCAATACCAAAATACGAAGTACATATGTGTGTGTGTGTGTGAAACTAATGGGGTGGGCCGTTACGTGTAATATTATTTTGTAAGGCGAGTAAAATGTTAGATTTGTCCAATATTTTGCATGTTCTCTTCAATGATCTTTGCTGACATACTTCAATAGGGGTTGTTCTTTTTTTTTCACCCTACACTTGTATTCAATCCTCTAGATATCGCAAATATATTTGCATCCCTGAAACATTCATCAAAATCAATCTCAGCCGAGGATCTATTATGAATGGACTAATTAACTAATTTGTGTGTCCATGTGTTTAGACATGGGTCAACCTTGTTCCAGCAGATACGTGATCAAAAAGCATTCCAGTCGTCACCATCCCGCCTTTTTAGGGGTGTGGCTAAAACAAGTCTTAATTGAAAGAGATTTGGCTGTTATTTCTAGCAAGTCGAAGTATCATGTAGAGACTCTCTCTCGGTGTTGCTTTTAATGTATCTGGAATTATTCGAAGCTCATTCGTTTAATTTTGTTTGGTTTGCAGCTGTTTCAATTTGCTCAGTGGGCTTCACTATTTTAAAACAAGACATCTGAATGTGATCAGAGCAATTCCATTGCGATATTTTCTTTCTGAATCTTAGAATTGATTTCCAAAGAAAAATAGTTGTAGTAATTGGATAAACTGCTGTTAAAAAATATTAATCAATTTGCCACATATCTACGGCTTCATTTTGAATTTTTGAATTTTAAAATGATATTGATTGCGCCGCTTCCTTAATAAACTGTTATAGCATTTGGTACAGAATTTGACAGATTTCCGTTTCAAAATTTCCAATTTCCACCCGTTGGCGTTGATCAATCTTCATCATAGATAAATTTGCTACCCACACCCGTCTTTTATTTCATTTTCAAGCGTACATTTTCTCAACGTTGCTAAGTTTTTGAAGAATGTCAATAGTGTGCTCTTTACGTGAGAACAATATCACAAATTCACTACTGCTTCATTCCCAATACACACATACACACACACACACACACACACACACACACACACAC
>NC_068995.1:51172407-51181430 GCF_001194135.2 Octopus bimaculoides | reverse complement strand
TATATATATATATATATATATATATATAGTATATATGTAGTATTTTTGACTAGTTCTCAATTGTTTTCCTGCTTTTGTCTAACAGCTTATGGCTATGTACATTGCTCTTCATCCTTTATCCTTAGTTATCTCCCTTCCTTTTATCTTTTAGGTCAGCTTTCGATCTAACTTTGTCTTATCCGCCTCTATTCCAGTTTAACCCGAACTTGCAATATTCATTCGTTTAGTTCTCATTCATTTATATGACATGTCAGTATCAATACAGTTTCCTCGACTGCAGTAATCAGACATTTCGTCATGTAATTATTTTCAGCGAATTTTATTGAAATCATCGCAGACAAGTCTTACAGCGATAGGTCTTCATTATAATTTATAAGATTTTTAACAACAACACATCCTTTCGGAGTTAATAAAGATAAAATTGCATTCTCTCCTTGCATTCAGTCTATTTTTCTAGCTGTCATCTACACTCCAATGATCCATTGTTGCAGTCCAATACTTGTACTGCTTATACAATGTGTGTTTGTTGAGATGCCTCTGCATCTGTTGTGCACTAATTGGTTTCATTATTTACATAATGCTTTTCCATATACATTGTACAATGCTACCTCTCTGTATTTTGATAGCAACTTCTATTTTCCCAACATCACTTCCACAATTCTACAGCTTACAATCTGCAACATTTCATCTCCCACTCTTGTTCATTATCTTGTGTATTCAAAACTGCAACATATGGTCTATAAAATGTTTGCTAGTTTTCCTTTTTTTTTTTCTTTTCTTCTTTCATTCTTTTCTTTTTACTTCAGTTCTGATTTTTAATCATATATACATTCTTTCTGCTCCATTTCTCAGTATTACATATTGCATTCAGTGTTTTATTTATTTATTTTTTGTTGCTTTTTTTTTTCAAACTATGCATTTGGCATACCCAAACTGAAATTAAGTTTCATTTATATGTTTCTATGTCATATATATATATATATATATATACACACACACACACACACATTTTTCCAAATATTTTCACTGCACTGAAATAGCCTAGATTTAATTTCCATTCACTATAAAACCTCCAGTGATAGCAATTTGCTGTTTTTTCTAATTAACATGGTTTGAGGAGGGAGTATCAATCCAACTTCTATAACTCCATTGTTCATCATCATTATAAACTATTTCTTTGTCTCTGAATTGGCTATAGAACTGGTCATATTCGTGCACATTTTCACTGTATTTGAAGAAGTATTTATAATATGTTGCTGGAAATGTTACTGGGGAATCCACATATTGCAATGGTTTTAGATCTTGAATGCTGGTAACTGTAGTGGCTAGTGATAATTTATTAACTACAGTGAGGAGTACTTCATTAACTATAATAATAGTAAGTGTTTCTTAAGCAACTAACTGCATTATTCTCACTGGTCACGGTGGGCCTATGAATGCCATGGGCACAACACCTTCCTCCAGACCAGACCAATGCAAAAAAAAAATAGTGATGAATGCTTTAATGGACTTATGATCACTGATTGTCTTTAATTAACAGCCGATCACTGAGAGAGAGAGAGAGCATTGAGGTTATTTACATTCCACTTATTTTCCAATGTTTCCTCTCCACCTAAGAAATTCAACACACCAACCTGTCATTTTTCATCTGAGTTTATGCAAAATATCTTTTCGGTCAGTTTTGAATGAACATCTAGTAGTTAATTTTTGTATTAACTAATGTTATTTATGACAACTAGACTTAAATTTAAGTGTGAAAGCTATCAAATACCAAAACTGAAAACATCTGTTCAAAATAAAAATCTAATTGCTGAATCTTGAGTACTAAACAATCTTGTATCAGATTTAGCTTGTTTAGTTTCATATATAAATTTAGGCATTTCATAATGCAGTTTGTATATCTCTTTGAATTTCTTTTTTCTGGGCAAGGATAATTGATAGTATTTTGTATATGAATTAAACAAGTCATTACAAGTTTTAGAATTGTCACATAACTGTTCTTTCGAGTACTGTCATCCATACAAAAACCAAACCTGCTAACTTTGTTTGGAAACCACTTAGCCACATAAGTAGCACTGCATAACTAGTTTGTTCCAGCCTACATTTATCATTGAATACCTATTTTCTCATGTTGATGTGGGTTGGACAGGTATGTTCCCATACAGCTTCTCTATACATGTTGCTTTTCTTCATTTGAGACGCACAATAGAAAAAGTCTCCAATGTTTGTTGTTATGATTTTCGGCATGGTTCTTGCAGAGAGATGTCCTTTCTATTGCCAGCCACTTTAAGGCATGGACTGGGTATATTTCATTATGTGGTCAGCACTTTGTTATTCCAACAGAGCCTTGATCTCAGGTGTTTCAAGTTCATCCACTAATAACCACCTACACTTATCAGTGACATCCTAAAAAAAACTGTTTTGAAATGGCCTACTTTTTAGATCTGATTCAGTCAAGCACAAAACCTAAATACATATCACAATAAGGAAACTGAATCCGTATTATATGCTTCAACATAAGACTTCAATAATATAAAAGCAGATGGTAAGCTAGGTGCAACTTCCTTTCCATGCACACAGATAACCACTATTGCATGGCTATACCGAAGTAGAATATATCTGATAGTTAGTTACTCCCGGATCTGAAATACATCTAGCCAAAGATACACATTCAACAATTACTTTCCACTGTTATTGAATACAACAAATTTGCCAAAATTGGTAGGGTATAATTCATATTGGCTGCTATTTCTAAAGATCAAGTGTCTGCATAGAAGGTCACTCATATTCCCGCTCTCTTTCTCTCTCTCTCTCTATCTCTCTCTCTCTCTCTCCTTGGTATGGAGGAAGGGGCTTGATTTAGAGGCCTTTCAAGACCAGTGTATTCAATGTGGTAGATGTTCTTAAACAACTGCTAATTGATAAGAGAAACATATGCAAAGAGAGAATTTTAGAGGGTTGATGTCTTGAAAGGATTTTTAAAAAAAGCGGGGTTAGTGCAGAACTTTGGTTGGGTAGAAAATGTAGGGAGCAGACACAAGTGAGTTGTGTGGAACTAGCAAAACCAACCAGTTTTGAAGTACAAAGGTCACTATAGAATCACTTGAAAAGGCAGTAAGGAAACCGCATATCTTTGGGCCAAAAGTTGGTGAACAACTCCTCACCAGTGAATCTAGTGACATTATTTTAGATGCGGTTTTGGATGTGTGTACAGCAATAGGAGCATTATCTTGGATATAAAAACTGTATTCCATTGCGTCTCATTTGGATTCTGTAGAGATGTAGCAACCATTCAGAGTTGAAGTGCATTCTGACCCTGAAGAGAAAGGCCGGTTTTGGGATTGTTGATTTGTTATATTGTAGGGGTGTGAGTGTCCAGAAAGATTGTCAGTGATTGTGAGGTCTAGCTTTTATAGCATCTATGAAACTTTGAGTTGTATATTGTCCGTATATGTGCAAGTGTTTCTCAATGTGGATGGTGATTGTGGCTGTATGCTGGTAGAGACAAGATCATAATAAAACTGTAGTACCTGGTGGAAATTGATAGAGGATGCGGAAGTAAATATATGTGCAAAAATAACAGGGAAATATGCAAATTATATTTATCACTCCCAAAATACTGTGCTGGTATGATTCACTGCAGAAGTTCATGAAGAACAACATTTCTTGTGTAAACATGAGGCAGATAGTCATTTCATGGTGTAGATTACAGATACTGCAGTAGACTACATGCTAAAGTAGCATCAAAATTTCTTATGGTTGTTGTGATGCCAGGCAAACCATCTGAATTTATGAACATTAAAATATTATGAGACAATGAGGATAGAATGAACTTTTGAATCCAAAAAATAAGCAGATCAACTCCAGCAAGTAAGTGGGGACCTTTTGAAAATTTACTAAGATTTTTATGGTCTTAATGGAAAAAAATATCAAATCAAATGCAAGTTCTGCAGTGTGGCTGCAAATCACCTCAAAAGAACTGTTTGGGTTACAATAATGATGAAGAAATCTCTTATAAATGTTGCAATGCACGGCAAATCATCAAACTTTATGACTACTAAAACATTAGTGAAGCATTAAGCAGAATGAACTTCCAAATACAAAAGACAAACAGAACAACTAAATAGAGACGTTGTTAGAGTAAATTAAGTTGAAATGCTGTTGGATAATTTAGAAAGCTTCAAACTGTTTCATTAAGCATTATGAGACAACAAGAAATAAACAGAACAACTCCAGCTTGTGTCAAATGATTTAGAAGGTGTAAATTTTATAAAGTGGAATAAATTCAACAGCTTCAAATGCTAAAGTGTTACTCAGAAAATAAAGTATATATACAAAAACATGTAGCCTATTATGTATATATTGATGGTAGCTGAAGGCCATTTGTGACAGGAGCTAAAAATGCTGAAAGTACAATTACTCTCTTATACCTTCTGACTTAGCAATAAAAGTTAACCATATCACCATATATCTTCAATTCAAGACTACAGATGAAAAACAGTCTATTCTTGACAAAATTCAACAAAGATTTCATCCAGTTTAGAAATTTGTCAATGATGGAAACCCCAGAGATAACAATGAAACTACTTCACTATTTGACAAACGGCGTTGTTAGGTGGCTGCCCACCTTCGGACCAACCTATGATCAATAAGGAAGAATGGCTACTACAGAAAACGTGCTTTGGCGCAATTGTTCCGGTTTTTGCTCTGTGCTAAATAATTATCCCAGCTGAATTGTAATCACCAGATCGCAATGACAGTTTACATGATGTCCCCACTGAAGAGTTAAAACCTAATCTAAATATTCTGGACCTATGGAACAACCCTAGCAAAATGATATAATGGTTTCAGCTTGGATTGGCATGATTCCATAGGAGAATGCTTTCAAAGTCTCTGTTCATAGATGTTTATATGTTGCATGTAAATGGCATTTGTTTGCAGGAGGCACCAAAAGTTGATAGTGTTAGTCAGTGACAGAGAGAGAGAGAGCTCCATTAACACATGCTGCATGTTTACAGGAAGCTTTTGATCCAAGGCAAGCAGTTAAGTGTAGAAGTTTCACAGCCAGGTATGGTTGAATCCTTGGATTCCTGTTTGTAGCTTTGTTTGTTGTCACTGGCTTCATCATCAAAATCTTGTGCTTGCTTGGCATCAGTCACAGAGGGAACAAGATAGGAGATCATGTTCCAGTCAGTTGGGCAACCTCCCAAGGCTTTACCTACAGCTCAAGGCTTTTGTAATATCTGGTAGTGACGTCTGCTGGAAAACCTTTTCAACTTGTATTCATACAATGCATAAGAAAATGCTGTGGATGGTGACTTGTTGCAAGAATGTGATATCCACTAAATTCAAATCCTTCAAACAGTGAACTCTACTAAAGTCACTTGTGAATCAGGAGATGCTATTAAACTGGGTAGTATGTTGAGCTTACCACACAGGAAGGAAATATAGGTCGGAGCATGGTGTAGCATAATCATCAACCCTGAGAGGTTATATTGTTAGAGACTTAGAGCCCAGTCTACTCGAAAAACTTGGTCTGGTTGATTTGTTGCTTTCACTGTGATGTAACTTAAATAAAAAGACTAAACTGTCAGAATCTTTATCCTCCTATTTTTTCTTCTTTCTATGCTGGAGTTAGTAACTATAATATTAGGTTGCTCGATAGTTGTTCAGAAGTTCCTTGAATTTTAACGAAATCATGTGGTACCTATTCTGTTTGCTCAGTTTGCTCAACTGAGAGTAGTTGCCATCTCCACTTCATAGAAAAGGCTTCCAACTGCAAATCTGTCAGGTTTAAAAGTTGTTCAAATCCAAGTCTTCCAAAACTGTATTGGTGTAGAAAACTTGAAATTCTGTTGAATTAGTTCTTTCCAGTTACATGTATGTTAGAATAAAAGAAACTCATACAAGCATACTTGTACCATATTCATTTCACGTTTTCTTTCTCGCTAACTCCACTTTGTCTGCAGTCATTAACTAAGGCTGTTTTACTCTCATTTGCATCACTGGTATTCATTGCATACATAGAGCATGACAATTTAAAAAAATTTTTTTCTCCTTCATAAGAAATACCAAATTTATCTCAGCTTGTTTAATCTCAAATTCAACAGATAAAATTCATTTTATTTCTGGCTTAACATTTCTTGAACTTCCTCGTCAACCCACCCCCTACCCCATGTATCAAGTTCAGACACAACATCACACGTGTGACAAACTACATTAACTGATTTTTAAAGTGAATCAAACATATGTGTAGTCTGTGTAACATGTAGACAGCAATTTCCCTATATCTCTGAGTGGTTTGATCATTAACCCTACACTGGTTAGTCGCTGTCAGTTTTGTTGTAACCGTAAGTTATTGTAATTTCTGTGTTAATTCCCTGCCACCCTAATTGAAATGTAACTATACAACATGCGCATTCATTGTTCACCTGCCTTACAAAAATGTCCCTACTTATTTTCGAGGATGGTTTTAGTTCTGAGCCACAGTTGATTCTCAACGAAGCACAAATATACCCCAACACTGGAAGGTTGTTCTCATATCTGATTTAGTGCACCATCAGTTATTGGCACCTTAGATTACTTATATCAGAAAACCATATGCTTTTCATGGTTACTGTAAACTTTGTCTTGTACTTATTGTCATGCTGTGTTCTTTTCTGTTGCTACTTAAGCACGTTCATTTTCACAACTTGCATTCAAAGCTTCCATTCAAACCTATCATTACATGCACTTCTTTATTTCTTTCTTCTCTTTCTTTGTTTCTCTTTGACAGCCACCACCATATTAAACTTGCTCATTCCCTGTACATTTCTTCATTATGCCATACTCAACCTTTTCAGATTTCACCTTAACTATGTTTTACAAACACCCTAATCTATAACACCTCATACACCCACGCATACAGAATAAACTAACATTAACAATGTTCACCTTCCTAAGACAATAAAAACTAATCCTGCACTTTTTCTTGTTGAGGTGTTGATCATTCAACCACTGACTACCAATTTGCTATCAGCCAGTTCCTTTAATGGATTTTACATTGAGAACACTGGAACCATTGTGTCCAGAAGCTGAAGCAGACCATTTATATTACATTTCAATCAGCTATCTTCCAAAAATGATTGGTTTCTTTCAATAAGAACAGTATAGGAAGCTATTAAGATAGCTTCTTGTAGCTTATGTATTTGAACAAGTGTATGGTATGTTTATATAAGTATGTGTGTATGTATATATGAGAAAGATCTTGTAGTTGTTCATAAGAATATGGCTCAAACACTTGGAATAAAAAGAATCTAAAGTATGCAATCTTGAGTGTCCTCATTTAATATCTGCTTTACATCCTGGCTCGAGATGGCTGGTGTGACCAGTTTCTATGGTTGGATGCCTTTCCTAACACCAACCAGTTTACAATGTGTACTGGGTGCTTTCTTTGTACCACCAACACTGGTAGGGTCACCAACGAACATGCATTTGTTAATCATCTCAGCATTGTTTTGGCTCTTTTTGAATTACTTGCACTGCAACTTGGAGGGTTCATCTCTTTTCTGTTTGTTCCTTATATATTTCAATGTAGATCAAATCATTAGTTTTATATCTATTTTGATTTAAAGATATTTGCTGTGCCCTAGTTCTCCACATGTCCCAACCGTGTCATTTCTTCTGTAAATAATATCTTGTGTTCTCAGTTCTGACCTGGCTACTTATGTTTTCTCAACTCTTCTATTGTCTCCCTCTGTTCAAATGGATTTTATATTGTTTTTCACGACACATTCTGTGAGACTTTGGCCAAGTTTGATGATGTATTGTTATAACTTCTCAAAACTACATAAATGTTTTTCCCCCTCAGTAAGTCGATCAATAATGAAAGGAAGTGTAGGTTCAAAAATGTGACCTTTGACTCAGAACCATTTCAGATTGTTGAAGATTCCAGCCTAAAAAGCAAAGACTCTGATATAGCTAATTCTAGCTGTCAACTTTAGCTAAGTTTCTGGGAAAATTTTACATGGACTGTCTATGCTACCCATATTAAAATAAACTCTCTATAAACAGGTAGACAACTGTATACTTCATCTGAATCCAAAAATAGCAATGTACCTGAATGAAGGGTAGGTGTTAGATTACTGACTTGCTTGGTCAGCATGTGATAGTGTTCGATACCAACTGGGAAAATGTATTCTTTTTTTTTTTTCTCTCTCAAGTTGTATTGTTTACAAAAGTGTTACATAGATGCCTCCCACCCACACCTTGTGTGGGACTGGGTATGCACAGAAGAATAACTTCTTTCTCAGTATCCCTCAGTTAGATACACTTCTTCCCTTGGTACCTTTGTTGATCAGTTCACATGGTTGTACTCTCTCTCCCTATATATATATATATATATATATATATATATATATATATATATATATATATCAGACTGGAGCCTGGTGTTGCCATCCGGTTTCACCAGTCCTCAGTCAAATCGTCCAACCCATGCTAGCATGGAAAGCGGACGTTAAACGATGATGATGATGATGATGATATATATATATATATATATATACATATATATATAATGCATATTGACACTTAGCTACTCTGATATCTCTGGTTTAAAAAAAGGCAAGAAACACATTGCACAACTAGAGGACATTACTTGACTCATTCTATCCCAGTTGTCGCATATTTCACTACATTACTATTCAGCAACGCATTCCTTACTCAGCATATAGTTCGCATTCCGTAGGAATACACCGATATACATTATACAGTTGCAGGTCTTTATAGGCTAATTTGTTTCAGTGCATTTACGCACACCATTATATTCTAGAAAAGTATCCATGAAAATCTTTTCACATTTCTTGGTGTTCTTTAAAATAGCGATAATGGGAGAATGTTGAAGTATTTCAAGAAATTTATTCAAAAAACCTAAAGCTTAATACAGGACAGCAATGAAATACTGATTCTTTCCCAATTCGTGCCAACCTCTTTCAGAAGTATTTTCTATTCGTGTTTTTAAGAATTGCTCATTTCACCTTAGT
>NC_068995.1:51165940-51172397 GCF_001194135.2 Octopus bimaculoides | reverse complement strand
AACCGCTAAGAATTGCTAGCATGATGATGGTGGTGGTGGGTGTAACGTTACTGAAAACTAATGCAGGCTTAAGATAAATTAAATATATAAAATTACAAATAAACCCAATCTTATGAATGCATTACTTAAATTTACCAAGTTTCACCAATATTCTTTTCAGGTAGAATATTATGTATATGACCATTTTAACCAGTACTACTGGAACTAATGTATGTTTATATATATATATATATATATATATATATATATATATATATGAAGGTGGTGGATAGCAGAATCAGTAGAGCATCAGAAAAAATACCTTGTGTTATTTGGTTGCATCCCTCTATAGTCTGAGTTAAGATTCCACACTTTGCCTTTGATTCGCCTGAGGTCAATACAGTAAGTACCAGTATACCCATACTGGGACCTGAACAGTCTACTAAGCCTTTGAAGACAAGACAGTGCTCCTGTGTTGCTGCAGTCTAGTATCTAAAAACAGTTAGAGATTATCGATGTCTGAAAACTACATTCAGCTAATCAGGGATGTTAGTTCATGCTTAGAAAATTTAGGAATGAATACATTAAAGATTCTGTAATTCATTTTTAAAAGTTCTATATCACTAAAAATGCTTTTTTTGTAGCTTGGAATTTGAATTCACTTTCCTCCTTCAGAATTGATATAAAATAAGTACAAATCAACACTGGGGTCCACAATCGACTACACGCTTGCAAGCAGTGCCCTTGTATTGTCAGTGCAAGGACAGAAACTAGCAAAAGGAAAGGATGTAAGATAGAACAGATAAGCTTCGCTTTTCTAAATACCTTATCATTGTTTGGAGATCATTCTTAAGATAATGTTGTAAGTGTTGAGAAGTTGTTGAATTGCCTTGGTTTAGATATGTTTACAAAGCGACATAGTATGGAACTTGTTCATTGAATGTTCAACATCAACTCCTGAATCAATATAATGGATAGGTCAGAACCTTATTTGGGTCAGTGCTATACATTGTTCTTCTGTGACCATGGTTATTTACCTAGGATATAGTCTCTGTGTAGACTGCATTCTAGTTTGATGTCCAGACTGTTCAAGTTTGTCTTGCGGATTAAGTGGTGGCCTCTGTGGAAACTTGTGATGGGAGTTACTGCAAAACAATCTGAGTGTTATGTTGGGACTTGGAAATTAATGCTTTTATTATATAACTGATATGTTTAAATGACTATCCCCTATCCTCAAAATTTCAATTTTGTGCCTATAAAGAAAAGGATTGTATTCCCCAATATTTACAGAAATAACTTCTCTCCGATCTTTGCTACCTATTTCTATCTCCAAACACTCTTCTATAGCATTTTCTGTAAAACTGTAAAATCTTCATAATACTGTATAATGAACACCATATCTAACTTCCTTTTACTCTGTTTTGCTTTCAGTTGTTCACCCCATTAATTAATTTTTTTTTTTGTTCCTTTATTGGCCTAAAGATGGCTCAAGGTACTTGTAGCAACCATTATTATTTTAAGTATCACATACCATCATATGCCAGTTTGTCAATATCTGTCTCGGGTTACACATTCCATTTCAAATTTGCTGCTACATGTATATGCACGTGTGTTTGTGTGTATATATAAACCCATGAATAGTTGAGGTGCTATCAATGTTAACAATATAGACATGCCAAAGCTGATTGTTATTCCAAGTTAACATTTTATCTGGACTCAGTGTCTTCAGCATAGCACATAAACACAGACAGGATTTATAACCCTCAGAGAGTAGGTAATTTTAGATTCTCCTAAATATATTAAATCAGGATTTCTGTTTTTTAGCTTTATGTATTTAGATTTGAAACTAGGATTACCAAATGTCTTTAACATACTATTTGAGATTACCATCTAAAGGAATTTGCATAACCCGAATGCTTGTAATCATTTCACATTACCAAAACCAGTGTGCATTTTTATGCAACACAATTTTAAATGTGTGTGCATGTGATATTTTGATTGCTTGAACATTACCCAAGAACTAAATCAGTATTCCTATTCACTTCTTCCTTGACTGAAGTACCACCATGGCTGTAAGATTTTGTAATTGTAACTTATGGTCATTAGTCCACTATCTTAACTTTATAGTCATTGTGCCTCAAAAGTGCTATAAACCCAATAGCAAACTCAATATGTCGCCCATCTGCTGGACAACAATGTTATCATTTATTTGCACACATGTATTGATATGGGCAATTGCTTTTACAGACAAATATTATTAAAAGTGCAACTGTTCCCAACTCCTTCAATATTTCTGGACCTCAGAAGTAGTTCTGAGTGGCATATGTTATCTTTTATTGTTATTTTGGCAGTTGTGAATTAATTACCTTATACATATCTACAAATTTGAAATTTATCATTAATAGTAGTGTTTTTGTTGTTTTTCTTCTTTCTTGCTATCAGGACTTGGCTACCTTTGTTACTAAGATGTGATATTTGTCTAAATTTTGTTATTATTTTAGCTTCAATGACTGATCTTTTAGTGGTGAATTTGATTTAAGATAGCTATGTTGTCAACTATAACCCACTCTGAGTTGGCATTCTAATAAAACATTTCCATGTCTGCTTTGTCCTGTATTATGTTGCAATTTTTGCAACATATTTGTAAATTACATCGGTCATCTGAAGTTTGTTCAGTGGTATATTGCTGGTTCTGTATTGAATTCTCTATAGTTCTAATAGATTAGTTTTAACTTGTCTGTATATGCATCTTTGATTGTTATTCCATTAATTTCTTTCGGTTTTGATGTATATATTGGAGGAGATTGTTGGGGCTTTTCTCAGTTGTGCGTTTCACGACTGATAATGTGTATTTCTGTGAGCATTCACCTTTCTCTGTTGTATGTATGGATATTAAGGTTTTTAGTGTAAACTGATGAAATAATTTTGTTTTTTAGTCACCTGAATTTTTAATCTGGTGACCTG
Source organism: Octopus bimaculoides (assembly GCF_001194135.2). Taxonomy (NCBI): domain Eukaryota; kingdom Metazoa; phylum Mollusca; class Cephalopoda; order Octopoda; family Octopodidae; genus Octopus; species Octopus bimaculoides. The sequence goes on along the minus strand of NC_068995.1, from coordinate 51,169,454 downwards.
GAGCTATAAGAGAAGACACTTGCCCAAGGTACTATGCAGTGGATCTGAACCCAAGACCATGTGCTTGGGAAGCAAACTTTTTAACCATATAGCCTTGCATATATATATATATACATGTGTGTGTGAGTATATATACACACACACACACATATATATTAAATTCAAATTACGACAAACGTAAATAAACAAACGAAGTTTGCATTTAGAAGCGTTGAGATGTCTTTTAGAAAGTTAAAGAAGTGATTTTAAATTCTCAATCGCAGAATAATGCTAATAATATAGCCTGAACAGGATAAACTACCCCTATTTTGCAGAGAAAAGTGTAGGTGGCTAGCTGTGGACATATATATATATAGTTCATGGATGGAACCTGTGGAAGAGGGAGACCCGGAAGACATGGAATGAGGTGGTGAAGCATGACCTTCAAACATTAGGCCTCACAGAGGCAATGACATGAGACCAAGACCTTTGGAGATATGCTGTGATTGAGAAGACACGGCAAGTAAAGTGAGATCATAGCCATGGCTGATACCAGTGTCGCATAACCAGGCCATTTAAAAGTACCCTTGAATCATCAGGCAATATGCTGTGCTTGAGGAGACCTGTTGAGTCAAGTCAAATTGAATTGTAGCCAATGACCCAGCAAGTAAAGTGCATAATCAGCCCATTTAAAAGTACCCTTGAATTGTCGGGTGATATACTGCGCTTGAGAAGACCTATTGAGTCAAGTAAAATCAATCAAATCAAAATGAAAATTGTAGTTGTAGCTGATGCAGTGCTGCTTGACTGGCTCCCCGTGCCGGTGGCACATATAAAAAAACACCATCTGAACGTGTCCGAAACCAGTCCCTGCCGACTGCCTCCTATGCCGATGGCAAATAAAAAGCACCATGGTCGATGCCAGTACTGTTTGACTGGCTCCTGTGCCAGTAGCACATTAAAGGCACCTACTACACTCTCAGAGTAGTTGGCATTAGGAAGTGCATCCTGCAGTAGAAACCTTGCCGGATTAGACTGGAGCCTGGTGCAGCCTACTGACTTGCCAGTCCCCATTCAAACCATCCAACCCATGCCTGCATGGAAAACAGACACTAAACAATGATGATGATTATATATATATATATATATATATATATATATGACTGGATGCCATCAAATCAAGCCATAAGGCTTTGGTCAGCCCAAGGTGTCATATAGTGGGACTGAAACCAAAACCATGTGGTTGTGAAGCAAACTACTTACCACACAACCAGCAACGTCTGCACCTGCCATTTTTCATATTTGATTTCATTGATACATGTTCTTGTTTTGGCTATCATTGACCAAGGTCAAGACACTAAAAGCGGTGCTAGTGCATGACTTTCAATGGGATATCATGATGCAAAAATATTGTTGAAAAGGGATATTCTGAATATAGCTGCATTGCAGGTCTTCAAGATATAGCATTGCCATTTCACATAATTTCTTCAGACATATTTATATTATATATATGTATCTGAAATCCATTCAAAATTGTTTTCTTGTTTGATTTTATTGCCTATTCTAAATGTTTTTGCTTATGGCAATGAATCTGATTATATTTTGTGTTTGAGTATCTGGGAACAAGAAAATCAATTGTCTTTCTCATTCTCTATTCATATTTAATCCTTCTGCACATTCTGCATATTTATATATTATAAATCTATTATACATGTGTGCTTCCAGGTTTGTGCCTGTCAGTCTGGAAATTTGTCTATTTAACATTTGTGAGCCAGCTACTGTTGAAAGATGGAGAGAAAAAAAAGGACAGAAGATATTTTGTTGATCTCTTTGGTCTTCTCTTTGTGACTTAAGTCTGTTGATATTACTTTTATGATATAGTTGTGATTTTACTTACGATGTGGAGAAGCCATAGTTATCTCTACTCAGAACAGATTTCATTAAGCAAACACATTATAACTGTCTTATCAGAAAACAAAATATTATTTAATCATTTTCAACAGGATTGTATTACAATTGTGGGACAATCACCTAGCCAATAAAGCACATGCACTTTTTCCCATTATTAGTCAACTATTTAACCAGTTAACAAATTGATTAACCAGTTGCTCAATCAGTCAGTTTGTTTGTCAGAATCCTTTCATTGCCAAATTTTTTAATCAAGCAGTCAGTTCATTGGTTAATTAGTTTATCTGATTTTAGCTGAATTAAAGTAAACAATGGAATAGAGCCAGTGCATGTGGCTTTATTTGCAAAATGACCTTCCCAAGACACAACATCTGTTTCAGCACATGATTTCATGACAATCCATGCCTCTAATATGTAAATAACAAGTTTACTATATTTCTTTCTACCAAACAACAGTCTTCAGAATAACTCCTGTGATAGCCATTTTTTAGTTAGAGACTTTGTTTTTCATCTCAGTTTCACCAAGATTTTATTTTGCACTCTGATAGTTTCATTTTGAAATCAGAAAGTTCAGTAAACTCATTTTTTAATTATTATTTTCTAAAAAGAAAACAAAAATTCACATTCTCTGATAATCTTATAAAATATTCTGTATGATTGAGTCAACTGGTTTCACATAAATGTGCTTTGTCACCTCGCCATGTTTTCAAAATGATTTTAAAAACTTACCTTTCTGTTAATCATGTCTTTCATCATCATCATTTAACATCCGTTTTCCATGCTGGCATGGGTTGGATGGTTTGACTGAGGTCTGGAAAGCCACTGGCTGCACCAGGTTCCAATCTGATCTGGCAATGTTTCTACAGCTGGATGCCCTTTCTAATGCCAACCACTCCAAGAGTTTAGTGCATGCTTTTTACATGCCACTGGCACAGGAGCCAGTCAGGCGGCCCTGGCATCGGTGACATTCGGATAGTGCTTTTTACATGCCACTGGCATGGGAGCCAGTCAGGCAACACTGACATCGACCATGTTCAGATGGTGCTTTTTACATGCCACTGGCAAGGGAGCCAGTCAGGGAGCACTGGCCACAGCTACAATTTTGGTTTTACTTGACTCAACAGGTTTTCTCAAGCATATCATATCGCCCGATGCATCAAGGGTACTTTTAGGCTGGACATGCAACACTGGCATCAGCCATGGCTGCGATCTCACTTTACTTGCTGGGTCTTCTCAATCAGAGCATATCTCCAAAGGTCTTGGTCTCTTGTCATTGCCCCTGTGAGGCCCAACGTTCAAAGGTCATACTTCACCACCTCATCCCATGTCTTCCTGGGTTTACCTCTTCCACAGGTTCCTTCCACTGTTAGGGTATAGCACTTCCTCACTCAGCTGTCCTCATCCAGACATAACACATGACCATATTTTACATCATTGAATTTATGGCTTTCTAAAAATTGAAACACCGCAATTATATTTACGTTTCTGTAGTATAGAGGTAGACAGTTTAAGAAACCTCATTGATTTTTGTGGCATGATCTCGTTAAATCAAATTTTGTTTAATTGTTTTCAATAATTTTTTCTTTAAAATATATATCATATAAAGTTTTTTTTTTTTTTTTTTTTT
>NC_068995.1:51160158-51165930 GCF_001194135.2 Octopus bimaculoides | reverse complement strand
TTTTTTTTTTTTTTCTTTTTAGTTCTTCAGTAACTTAGCTCAACTACTTGTCTACAGTAGTCTGGAAATACTGTAGACTGGAAATATAAGTTCAAATTTATTTGGTACTATCATATATCTCTAGTGATTCATTAGTGCTATTTTTCCATTAATGATTTCAGACTGACACTAATCGCAGACATTTGTTAGAAATAACTGCATCATTACTCGATATGTTCATAATTTGTTATCTCCTTTTAGCAATAATTAAAGCAAATCTCTGAATGTTATTAATAATTATTGATAGAACTGGATGGCAAATTTTAAATAAGTAAATTCATAACAAAGTGAAGCCATTTGAGAAATGAATGAGTATGACAAATTTGTTTCCTTTCTTCAAATGTTAGGCTTTGTTCTTAAGTAATCAGTATGACTTAAATTTGGGCTTGATTAAAACGAGTTTTAATTTTGCTTCTGTTTCTTCTCTGAGAAGCACAATATAAATTAGCTTCTTTCATTTCTATCACTAAGATTAATTTAGGCTGGGACAAAATAAGTAAAAACATTTAAAGAATAGTCACCGAGATTAATTTTTGATAAGTATAAAGTCTTGCTTGTTTTATAAACGTAACTAATGCTGCCTTATTTTAATGCAATATGAATTTTAACATGCATTTAAGATCAGTCAGATCCGTAGATCATAAGAAGCACTTCAAGTATCTTAACTAATTCGTATCAGCATGAAGAAAGTAAACCATAAACTCAAGAACAGTATGTGTTCTATTTTTAGTATTCTGTATTTGATTTCTGAGAAAATTTCAGATTTGGGGAGATTCACTTGAAATGTGAAACAAGTTTTTGCAGACAGATAACCTACTTAATGCAAACCATTGAAGCATACATGGTCTTTATTTTCAGTGAGAATAAAATGAACAGGGCTAATATACGTTGAGCAAATGCAAAGCTGTGGCAGTAAAACTGAACCAAATTCAAAACTCTTACCTGAAAACTGATACTTGAAACTTTAATTTGAAAGTGATAGCTATGTGTTTGGGGTATTGGACTACTTGACCAAAGGTCTTAAATTTCTAATACTAAATAACATTGCATTCCCGAAACTGTGACCTAGTAACTATTAATCATTTTTACAGAATGACCAGTTCTGAGGTAGAGATAAGGTTACAATCTACTGACCAGTTCTGAGGTAGAGATAAGGTTACAATCCACTGACCAGTTCTGTGGTAGAGATAAGGTCACAATCCACTGACCAGTTCTGTGGTAGAGGTAAGGTCACAATCCACTGACCAGTTCTGAGGTAGAGATAAGGTCACAATCCACTGACCAGTTCTGAGATAGAGATAAGGTTACAACCAGGCAGTGACACAGTTGAGTAAATCAAACTATGAGATAAGGATTGTAAAGAGGAGTGAGGAGGTTAAGTAACATTATTAAAAGTAATATTAATCTCCATGAGTATTTTCACATCATTCAGTTGTTTGTAATTTGTACCAATTAAGTTATTGTTTTCAGCCTTGATCAAGTCAAACCTACAATGAAAACATTCAAGCTTCTCTCTGTCTCTCTTAAACAGTGTATCTGTGTGTCTGGACTACATTATTCAATGTACCATTTTTTAAAGTTGGTAGACAGGGTTTGTGAAAAGTTTGGCTGCTATTTCTGGCAGCTCATGCAGCAGTTTTCTGCTTGGCTCATGCTCACCAAGTAGTTTAATACTATGAACTGCTTAAGTCATAAATTGTAATCCTGTAATAAACGTAGAGCAAAAAGCATATTACTTTACATGTCTCTCATACCTATGAAAAGAAAACAAGGCTATTTCGCATGGCTCTTCTTTCATTATGTGGATAAACAGTGTATTTAGGACATTACTTGAATTAAGGGCGCAGTGTTCATATGCATCATGTCCAATATAATGCATCTCTAATCTTCTGTCTCCTTCATAAAAGACATTACCTTTCCAGCATTTTTTCACTTTTATAGTCTTTGAATTGTTTCCTCTTGTACAACTCAAGAGCTGAGTTGATAACCAGTCTAATTAACAACAGCCTTGAGACAGCTACACGTAATATTTAACATTCAATGATAAAATTTGTAAAAACTATTCAATATAGGAGTGACTCTCACTACCACATCACATGCAGCTTCCTGTTTCATTTTGAGAGCATAGCAAAAAGTAAACTGAGACTCCAAATATTTTACTTTTGGGTGCCCACTTACACTTTGCAGGATCCAAAAACACTGCATTCTATATTTGCATTTCAGTTATACTTCTTTAGCAAGAAAACCAAGCTAGATTTAAGTTTTCTTATTCACAATTGAGTTATGAACTATTAATTAGTAAATAGCATTTTTTCTTCCATTCTTAGTATTCCAAGAGCACAAGTGACCAGTATGGTATGGTCAGCAATAACATTAAGACATAACATTTTGAGTTGTTCTATATTGTACAACATAAACTTAATATATATATAGACGTAAAGTGGTGGGATTTCAAATGGTGTCCTAATTACACTGTTTTAACTACATTCTAGAAAAAGCTTAATGAGAAATAACTTTGGTTTCTTTTCCTTCCTTTTTTTTTTTCTTGTGATTCTTTTATTAATTTGATGAACTGAGTCCATATCAGCCCACAGTTAAAATCTGAGATAAACTAATTGTTATATTGTCGGAGGCATATTTGTCAATTATTTAACACCATGAATAGATTTTTTTTAAATTGTAAACTCTAGCATATATCCTCCCAAAAGCCATACAATTATCTATGGTAAATGATCCTGCTTAAATTGAGTTCAGTCAACAGTCCTCCCATGCACCAGGATTACATCACTCTAGCAGCATTTCTCACGCCAAATCTTCCTGTCTAGCTATGGTTGTTGAACCCTAAGAAAGGAATCAATTGCATTCTCTTATCATCATCATTATTTAGCATCCATAACTCCATGTGGAGCATTGGGCAACATTAAGAGACCTCGTTCTACTTCGAGTTTTGGCAATGGATTGCAGCTGTCCCAGGTGTAGTTGCCTGGTCTACTATACTTCTTTCTTCTTTGGGGTTGTCTATTGGTAGTTTTAATGTTGGAAACCGGTTTCCATAAGGTGTGTCCCAGCCAACCCCATTTTCTCCTCTTGATCTGGCTTTTGATAGGTTGCTAGTTCTAATGCTCCCACAAGACTTTGTGAGTCTATCTTGCCATCTCACCCAAAGGTTGTTCCAGACACATTTGTTTACAAATGTTGGAGTTTATTGTTAGAGAACTTTGTGATTTATCATGTTTCACATGCATATAGCAGAACCATTTTCACATTTGTGTTAAAGATCCTGACTTCTGTATTTGTTGACAGGGTCTGATCTCCAGGTGGGTCTGAGCATTCTGGGGTCAGTTGTACAAGATGAAAATTAATCTCCTCAGTCCTGGAAAACTTGAAAGGGCCATGAGCATTGCCTCCCTTCTTCCTCTGATTACCTTATCTAAAAAATGGTTTGGGATATTTCCTGTATTTTATGAAAATTTAACTGTAGTTTTCATTAGACGGCTTGTAAATTAATAAAAAAAAAGTTATGACTCAAAGGTCACTAACCAGCAACTAGTTTTTCATCACCATGTTATTGTTGTATCAAGCTAAACATGAAACTAAGCAGGGGATGTGTTGGTAATTAGTTTTTGCTGTCTTAAGACTCTCTGGCCATTTTAATCAGCTTCAATTCTTATTATGGTGGGTGAGGGGTTCTTGTATAAATATGATTTTATTATTTCACCAGAATGTTATTGTAACTGTCATTTGTCTTCCTCAATCTATGACCTTATATGGAATATATAGTATCTTTATTTATTTATTTATTAGATAGGGGAGAAAGGTCAGCACTCTTGACCTTTGGACACTGTCTGTCTTTATAGGACCCTGGGTATTTGTGTGTGCCAATTCCACCATTGCATAGATGTTAACCTCAGGTCAATTTTAACTAAACAAATATCTGATGAAAGCCATTCCAGCTGTGATCATCCCATATTCTATTTCAGACAAAGTGGAACCATGTAATATGCATTTTTTAAGACAGTCTGATTTGAGAGAGATTTGCGGTGTTATTTTTAGCAGATTGGGTTACCGTTTAGAGGCTCTTTTACTGTAAATTATTGTGTTACATTTGAGCTTCTAGAAAGTTAGTAATTTGTCAGAGCTGAAGTCTTTTCTGATCTTTTGTTAAGTGGTTAGCGACGTCAGTCCAAATGAAGAAACGACCATGGCAGATCATCGGATGTTGTGAAGAGGGTTTGCACTTGTAGTGATTGTATGGGTTTTAGTTGTGTTGTTGTATAGCAAGTGTATGATAACAGACTTTCCTTCAGAGACAATAGGAACCCAGTGTGCTTTGTTGTGAGCAACTCCTTGGGGGTCTGCAAAGAGCTACTTGTCCCTGTCACTCCTGTCTACCTTCTGGTCTTGTCAAAGTTCTTCTCATAGAAGATCATTGCAGGTTTCTCAAAGGGCTTCAACTTCTTCAACAAGTACTTTGACCAGACTTACTGGTTGCCCCAGCTAGGTTTTGCTGGACCTGAACTGGCCCTTCTTTTGATTGTTGACTCTGTCACTTTGATCTGCTCAGTGATGGTCATCATGATCCCACTGGAGTTGTTATTGCTGATATCCTGAACCTACTTGACAAACTCAGTTCTAACAACACCTCACCATTGAGACTGTTTCTTTCTCTGGGTCACAGAACTCATGTAGGCACATTGAAACTGGTGATCTCCAAATCACTGTGGCTGGGTAACTAGAGCCACAGGTACAGTGTGCTTTTCATTTCTTGTGACAGATTGCAATTTGCCATGTTGATGCTGTCAATATATTTGAAAGAGGAAAGTTAAAACATGACACAAGTCAGCTAAAATTATGTTCACATACACCTCACCTACTCTACAAATATTTGGTTATTTAAAAAACTGGAGAAAACTTTTATTAACATATTTTAAAATGTTGTAAAATATGTGTGTGTGTAGCTCCTATATCAGGATCCAACAAGTCTTCTGGCTTATTGGATCCTGTCTAACCATTTTCAACTCATGGCCAGCATGGATGACGAACTTTAAATAATGATGGTGATGATATTTATCTTAAAATGTACCACTGTATATATTTGTTTTTATGTATTGAAATGTTCTCTAATTTTCAAAGTAATCCATTGTTTTAATCCTCTTTTTCTTTTCTTTTCTTTTTTTCTTTCCAGCATCGACAAAGTTCCAAAGATCTCATCTCCAGTTTTAGTCATCCATGGCACCGATGATGAGGTGATTGATTTCTCACATGGCCTTGCTATATATGAACGCTGTCCGAGAGCAGTGGAACCCTTGTGGGTAGAAGGTGCAGGCCATAACGATGTTGAACTTTATGGACAGTATCTCGAGAGACTGAAACAGTTCATTCATACAGAGCTAGATTATCTATATTAGTGCTGTCTATTAAAAAATCAATGCTAATCTAAATTCTTTTTTTTTTTTTTTTCCTTTTGTTATCAGACAGTTCGTCCTTTGACAAACTGCCTGATTACTAAATATCACTAAATGCAGAATGACAAACAGAAAAAAAAAGAAAAAAAATACTTACTCACCTAAATCTTACAACTTGAGTTGTGAAACTTTTATACACACTGAGAATAAATGTTATGTATGAGTGCTGTATGCTTTCTTCTTTCAGTATACTAAAAAATTGTTATATGAAATTATATGAAGGGAACTTTTTCTTTTGTTGATATATATATATATATATATATATATA
>NC_068995.1:51157857-51159056 GCF_001194135.2 Octopus bimaculoides | reverse complement strand
ATATATATATATATATATATATATATATATATATATATATATGTGTGTGTGTGTGTGTGTGTGTGTGTGTGTGTGTGTGTGTGTGTGTGTGTGTGGAAATATTTGTAGTCATGTAACTAGTGTATGTCACAGTGTGTATGTTTGTCATATGCACTTATGTAATTGTGTTTTTGTTGATTCCAAGAAACTCAAATGGATAATCTTTGGAATTTTCTACAAATTTTCACTGTACCAATATTCAGTCTGTGTGTATGAGTGTTTTTTTTTTTGAGATTTCAGTTTTTCTTCGTATAATTTAAAGCAACTTGCTCACGAAGTGACATGGCATCTTCGTTTTGAGGCAAGACAGTTACAGGGATTTTGTGAATATGCAAGTGTGTTAATATGTGTGTATATATGTGGATGTATGCATGGATATACTTTCTCACACGTAATGGGTGTACATGTTCTTTTAGTGCACATGTATGTCTGATATGTATGTATATTCATGTGTGTGTGTATGTATGTATATTTAGTTTTCATGATAAACAAGATGTTTTGTTTCCATTTTTTCCTCCATATTTGATTGTGGCATTTGTTTTTCAATTTCTAACTGATCAGCATCTTCAAATTATCCATAATTATTTTTTTTTTCCTTCTCTCCTTTTGTCATTGTTTACACAAACAAAAACAAACATTTCATAAACGCCAATTTAGTGGGAAGGGGAAAAAAGCAAGAATGAAAAAGTGTATATGTTTGTTTGTGTGCCCAGTGTATGCATTACATAATTAATAAATAAATATATATATATATATATATATGAGCACATCTGTATACACATGTGTGAGTATATGTATCTATGTCTATCAGCTCTTCTTTGGTATTAGTACTAACAATTGATGAAATATAAAAATACCTTACTCTAAAAGAAAAGAAGGAACCATCGTCATGGTCGCATTTCATATTTAGATGAATTTTTTTTTTTTTTTCTCCTGCAAAATAATCATTATTTTAGTTGAGATTCATGGGTTTATTTATTCAGAAATAGTTGTTTTGTTTTATTTTTTATTTTTCGTTTGTTTTTCTTTTTGATATGTTTTATAAAATCTTTTTCTCTATACCTTCATTTGAGATTGAAATTACCAATTATATAAAAAAAAATTTGTCTAACTTCTGCCATTCATTGTAAATCAAGTCCTTTTTTTTTTTTTTTTTTTTT
>NC_068995.1:51155671-51157847 GCF_001194135.2 Octopus bimaculoides | reverse complement strand
TTTTTTTCTGGACCTCTTTAAATCAATTGAAGTCTTCTAAAGCTCTTCTGAAATGAAACCTTTTTTTTTTTTTTTTGCTTTTGTTTTGTTTTTTTTTTACTGTATAGAAAGTTTTACATGAAAACTTTTGTTTACTTTGACTCACTACAGCCAAAATATATTCACATTTTCAAGGCTTTCTTAGCTTTATTGATATCTTCATAATTTCTGATGTATAAATTAGTAGCGCTACACATACTATCAAAAAATATATAAAATTTTGTTAAATAAAGGGGGAAAACATTTAATATATTTAGTTGTTCCTTGTTTGTTTGTTTCGTTTTTTGGGGGGTTATTTTCCAATTACTAACTTATTTTTAAACATTAAAATTCCCTTTAATCTTTTTCTTTTTCTTCTGCAGTAAAAAAAAAGTTAAGGTTTTTAATCTTTTCCATTGAACTAATTTGGTTGGAAAGAGAGCTCCAAAATACTTGAGGGAGAGTTTGAGCAGATAATTTTGGCAGCAACAGATTTTTTTTTTCTTTCTTTTTTGTGCCATTTGCATTTTTCAAACTATAATTTAGCAAAAATAATATGAGTACTGCTTAAATTTATTCCAGCAAGGATAATAATTTTGAGGAATGTACTCCATGCTTGTGTGTTTCTTGGACTAACAAGGCACTATATTAGTTTGATCTGATCTGGGGCAAGAAACAATACAAACCAAACAAATGTTTATTATTTCATGTAACATATCATTACTATGACAACACCCAGTTCAGATATCTTCTGGTGAGCTTATTTTTGGAAAGGTATCTTCATATGAAAAATATATATATATAGCGCTAACAAATGTGTTTCTATTATATTTCAGTGACCTTTTCAAATTTTGGGATTCAGCATAAGCAAGGCTTTAAATTTATATGAAAAAGTTTTATATATCATTCACAAACTTGAGATTACATTTGGTCAGAGTAATGTATGTGATTTAAATGATTAACATATATATATATACGTGTATATAATATATATTTAAATAAATTATATGTATAATATTAATTATATGTATATGCATGTATATTAAATGAATTATATGTATATATTTAAATAAATTATGTGTAAGTATATATATATATATGTATGAATATATATGCATAGTATATATTTAAATGAATTATATAATACATTTACATGAATTATATGTATAATATATATTTGTGTATAATATGTATTTAAATAATGTAAATACATATAATACATATGTTTGTGTAACACATATATAAATATATATAATATACACATTTAATTAAATTTATATATGTATAATATATATAAATTTTTTTACTGGAAACTACTGATTGGTGAAAAAATATGAACTCTCTCAGTTTTACCATTCCCCTTCAGCCTGTTGTTTGAATTATAGTTTCAAGAATGTTTTTACAAGCAGTTCAACTTACAAACAAGAAATATTCTTTAAGCTACAAGCTATGTTCCTGCCAATTGTACTTCAGCTCTCTTTCATGGTCATTGTTTTCTGCTCCCAAAGTTTGCTTCTATCTGTGCTAGTGTTGCACAATTCTTCCCACTGCTACTATGAGATACTTTATTCCAACTAAACTCTTTCTTTTCAATTGAATTTTTTTTTTCTTAGTCGTAAATGCTGTCTCCTATACAGTATTTGCATTTTGTAATGTTGCATATACACATAGAAATATGTGTCTGTTTGTGGAAGCGTGTGCAATTTATTCCTTTTCAGTAAAGTAGTGTTTGGTATTTGTAGCAGAACTTGTATTTATTGACAAATTTGGAAGTTTAAGTTTCAGTATAGTTTGCAATAAACAGTAAATTTCAAAGTAATCATTACAATTTATACTCTCTCCCCATTGCTAAGTTCTCATAATGCTGAAAAACAAAATCTTCCCATCATTCAGTATGTAAGTTAAGAGTGGCTTTCTTTGGGTTTTTTTATTAAGCTTTATTGAATTTTTTTCTTGATCCCTTTATTTATTACATAATGTTTTGAAATTGTGGGGAGGAAGAAGGAAAAAACTAACAAACCTCTCAATTTTCATCAACATTTGATTGCCATTTCATTTAACTGAAGTTAAAACTTATTCATCTAAATGGAATCCAGTTTTGAATGTTATTTATCCAACATAACTGGAATATTCTATCTTTTTCTCCTCCCCCCCCCCC
>NC_068995.1:51144278-51155094 GCF_001194135.2 Octopus bimaculoides | reverse complement strand
AAAAATATTTGGTTCAGCTGGAACTTTCAAAACTGAACTTGGCAATGACAGCAGAACAGACATCTTGTTACTGACTCTTTTGTAATTTTTAGCTTCATTATAGTTACCAAATCTTTTATTTTAATACATTTATTGAAATTTTAACTTCGATATCATTTCTTGAATTTTTACCATTCTTCTTTCATCTGCTATCTGTCTATCTTTTATAAAATCTTGGAATATCTTTCAGAAAATTAGCTGAAATTTTTCTACTGCTTCTGTATCCCTTTATGCTCCTCTCTAATTCTTCTTAGAACTTTTCTAATTCTTTTGTTACTTACTTGATCATACCAGGTTTTGGTTTTATTATTTTCATATTTGTAATCAGCACTACTGCGTTATATTACATATTGAAATAGGACTAGGAAGACTTATCTATTTTAACATTTTAAATTTAGCTATATAGTTAGGCCTTTCTCTACAGTAGTCAAAGAATTTTGTTTAATCCAATGATTCCTTTATTTATTCTAAATCTATTTACATAAGAGGGGGAAAAAATATATATATTATTCTTTTTGTTTGTTTCTTCCTTGTAATTTAACAGGCTTAATGTAGTATTAGATTGGATTGGATTGCTAATGTTCAATCCACTGCAGGACGAAGGCCTCAGCATGTTCTCTCCACCAACCAATGATCCGATGTGGAGGCCATGAATTTGAGCTTGAGATCATACTGTAGTATATGAAATGTAATCTTTCCAGTAATACGAAGGCATCAATGAAACTATATTGGCTGTAGAGAAGTGGCTTCAACTGAACTTCCCATTAACTTTCACTTAAATGGAGTTAAACTTTCAACTGTTTATACAGTTAAAAATCTCTATCCTCTCAGACCAAAGCCTTACTATCATGCCCTGTAATAAACTTAACCACTCTTGGAAAATGTCTTGGCATTTCATGTTTATAGCTAAATTGGAAATATATTTTATCTCCATTCCAAAGCTGATGAGTAGGCATCCTTAGAATATAACAGACCATTTTGTACAGACCCTTAAATGGTTCCATCTTCTGTGATAACCACTGTGGCCACCTCTTAGAAATGCTTAGTACCATTTCTGATGCCTTATCAATGATTTACAATGTTATTCTGTAATAAAACTGTGAAGGGTCATTTCTTCCCAGCGTCTTTCATCTTGCTGGTTTGTAATGCATCTGTAGCTACCGAAGCGTGACTCATCTATTTCTGTGTCAACTTCTGCAGCAAGCTGGTTTACTTTTCAAGACTTTCTGGTGCACTGAATAAATGAACACACACATACACACTCCCACATTTAAGTTAACTAGCTAACCATTTGTATCTAATGTAAAATGCCTACTATGCAAATATAAATGGATCATGTTAAATAACATTTATAAATTTTGTGTTCAGAAAGGAAACCTTTTTTTTTTTTTTTCTTTTTTTGTTTATCAGTAAAAAAACTTAAACCTTTTTCTTGTTTTTGTTTATAATTTAATTCAATGACTTACAGGTTTTATTAAAATCTTATTAAATTTTACTTTGGAATTTTCTTTTATAAAATTTTCCTCAGGGATATATTGTCATCATTTACATCCAAATAGAATTTTTAACAACTCAGTAAATAATTGCAGAGTATTCCTATAAAAAGACAAATTGGAAATGCAGTTTGTCAAAAATATCTTTAAAGATACTTTTTCTCTTTTTTTAGTTAGAACTGTCTTTCAAAATCATCCTTACATCATCCTAAAATTGAAAGCCTTTTTTTTTTTCATATTTGTTTTTCTAGTTTGTTAAATGTAATGCTATACATCAGCTTATATTATTATCTAAGAGATATGAGAAATAGATTTAAAAGTATTAAAATTTTACCATTTCAGAGAATTTTTTTTTTTATTCACTCCCCCCTCCCTCCCTCCTTAAAATAATTCCTTGTTTGCATTATGTGTGATTCTTAAAAGGATATGGTTCTCATGTTGTTGGTTCTTAAGTTTAAATCATGGATATCTTTTTTTTTTTAGTATATAGCAAAGTACTATCTTTGCTGGGGGTTTTTTTGTTTTTTTTCATTCAGATTGTGAACGACACAAATTTCGGAATGAATGAAGCTTTATAGATTTAGTTTACATTTCTAAACAGCATTACCCACCTGATGCCTTCCCTACTTAAGTTCCTTCATTTCTAGATCTCATTAACTTGCAAACCATGTAAGCAATCATTCGTTAGTTATCAAATCCAATTGGAAAGAGTGCTTTCTGTTTGCTTAATTCTCCTCTTCCAGTGTATCTCCATCAGGATCTAGTGAAGTCGTAGTGACTTGAAGTTTTCAATGACCTCTCTTTCCCCGTTCTTTGATTCTTTGACTGAAAAAAAAAAAAAACAAGCAAAAATAAGTCTTAGAATTTTCTCTAAAGAGAGGTGATAATCAAAAGAAAAATGATACATTCAAAAATATCTTTTGTCTTTGGATTTCACAAATTTTTCTTGGAATCCCATACGTATTCTTTAATCCTTCAAGTTCAGATCACGGAATATCTGACAAAACGAGTGTGAAATGTCAGTGTTTAATTTTTTTTTTTTTAATGAGATGCTATTTCTGGAGCTAAATGTACTAATTAAACAGTCCTTTTTTTTTTTTTTTTTTCACCTCCCTTCCTTGTTCAACCATTTTTTTATCCCAATGATGCTATTGTTCATAATGACTGGTTTAATGGGAAAATCTGAGGTTTTAGTTCTTCAAGACTTCAGTGCCTATTTAAACAGTTTATGGTATTAAAACACCAAACATGATGCATGAATCTTAGAACATATAGACTATGAAATTGTTTTCTTTTCTTCCTCTTTTTTTTTTTTTTCATTTTAACTCTACATTTTTTTTTTTTTTTTTTTTTTTTTTTTTACCTTCTTTCAGTCTTTTTACTTCCTCTTCTCATAGTTTTAAAATTGTGATTGTGAAAGCAGATAATTATCATCTTCATGATCAACTGAATTTTCATAATAAAAAAGAACTAAAAGTAAAACTTTCTGTTGTTTACTCTTTTGTTTCAATCATTGGACTGTGGCCATGCTACAGCACCACCTTGCCTTTGGTCCCTTGAGTGATGTTTTTTTTTCTTTATATGATTTAGGAGAAAGTCTAACAATCATTTTATATGTTCAAGATGTATTAATCATTGTTAATTTTTTTTTATTTATTTTAATGTTTACAGGAGGTCACAAATCAAATTCATATTAAATATTCATTTAAAACGTTTATAACTGCCAAGGTCAACTGTACCTGTCATCTTTCTGGGATCAGAATAAAGCACCAGTCTTGTACTAGGCTGGTTGAATTTGACTAACCCTCATCTTCTTGGCTTTCTGCCTAAATAGTTAATCCACATGACTCCATAAGAAGCATTGGGCCGGTTTCCTGATTTCTCTGATGTAGATATTCCCCTTTTGATGAGAATCTGGTCTATCGCAGAATTACTCATTTTTGCCAGCTGAGTGGACTGGAGCAATGTGAAATGAAGTGTTTTGCTCAAGAACACAACACATCACCTGGTCAAGGAATCAAAACAATCTTACAATCATGTGTTCAATACCCTATGCACTAAACTACGTGTCTCCACATCTGCCTAAATAAAAAACGGTATTTGTGTTGGTTCTTTATATTCTAAGTTCAAATTCTACCTTAGGCAACTTTACCGTTCATTCTTTTGGGGTCTATAAAATAAAGTACCAGTCTAGCACTGGGGTGGATATAATTTACTAACCCCCATTCCTTCAAAATTGTTGGCCTTGTGTCTAAATAAACTGTTTATGTTACTCTTTTACTTGTTTCAGTCAGACTGCGGCCATGCTGGTGCAACCACCTTTAGTTAAGCAAATCGACATGTTGAATATGTTCCAGTTACAGATTGTAATGACTGATTAAACAACAGATAGTTATGCCTATGTGGTCAAGAAATTTGCTTTGCAGCTACCTAGTTCTGGGTTGAATTACAGAGTGCAGCATCTTGGCCAAGTCTCTTTTATCATAAACTCATGTTGATGAATGTCATGTGAGTGAAATGTAGTCAGAAACTGCAAGAGCACATGTGCACACACACACGAATACGTAAGGGAGCGAGAAAAGTTTCAATCAATGTTATAAACAGAGAAAGGAAACCTGCCATTTATTTGTCTTCTTACGATATGACCAGATGTCATTATTCTCATCTCAGATAAGACTAGTAAATGCAGAGAAGAATGATGTGTATATACTCTTAATCCAGGTGGGGTGAAGAGCTTTATATTCGCCTTAGTTCCACCCCTATTCTTGAATTTACAGTATATATATATATACATATATATTGATATATAGAAAGAGAGAGAGAGAAACAGAAAGAGATAGATAGGCTTGTGAACATGTTATAAGAAGACAAACTTATGTCATCATCATCATTTTTTAATATCCACTTTTCCATGCCTAGATGAAAGTTTGTAGAAAGATTTTTCTACAGCTGGTTGTTCTTCCTGTCACCAACACTCACCTGTTTCCAAACAAGGTAATGTTTCCCGTAGTCTATCAAACAATGAACGGCCCAAATATATTTTTGCAATGACACTCAGCATGAACTGTGACTTTCGTTTACAACCAACACGTTTATGTCAACATGACACAGATACATACTCACGCAGACACGTGCACATATATACATATACATGGGTGTGTGTGTGAGAGAGAGAGAGACTGATTTTTCCAGTTTCTATTTAAATTTCACTCAGGGCATTGGTCAATTCTTAACTATCATAGAAGACACCAACCAGAAGTGTCCACACAATAGGAACTGACCCTCAACCACAGTAAACTTCTTGACCATACAGCCATGCCTGTACCTGTATGTATATATATATATACAGTTTTTATTGGTTTTGACTTCTATATTCTTTTGAGGCCATGATATATAGAAGGCACGTAGTTGACTGGCTAGGGTATTTGGTTTACGATCATAAAGTCATGAGTTCAATCCTCAATGGCACATTGTGTCCTTGAGCAAGAGACTTTGTTTCTTGTTGCTCCAGTCCACTCTGTTGACAAAAATGAGTTGTACCTGTCACTCAAAGGGCTGGCCTTGCCACACTCTGTGTGACTCTGAATCTTCCTGAAACCTACATTAGGGGTACACATGTCTGTGGAGTGCTCAGCCATTTACACATTAATTTTCACGAGCAGGCTCTTTGGTTGACTGCATCAACTGGAAAACTTGTTGAAACCAGCAGAGAGCCAGCCATTTTTATATACAACACTACATGCGGCAAACCACCACACAGGAAATTTTGAGAGGATAATCAACAATGTCTGTGTATACAATATTTTTAAGTGAATTTAACTTATTCATTCTGGGATTCCTATACAAATCAGAAAGAAAGATAAGGTTGACGTTGGCAGAATTTGAACTCAGAACTAAAAAAAAAAAAAGGGGGGAGTGGGGCATAACTAATATCATG
The DNA here is from genome assembly GCF_001194135.2 of Octopus bimaculoides. Taxonomy (NCBI): domain Eukaryota; kingdom Metazoa; phylum Mollusca; class Cephalopoda; order Octopoda; family Octopodidae; genus Octopus; species Octopus bimaculoides. The sequence goes on along the minus strand of NC_068995.1, from coordinate 51,149,625 downwards.
AAGTATTTTGTCTGATACTCTAACGATTCTGCCAAATCTAGAAAAAAATCAATTCGAAAACATGATTCTAATATACAAAAAGACTGTTTCCAAGTATGTCAGCTGCATTTCTTAATGCAAAAACTGTTTCATTGAACTCAATCAATAATCTAAATCAATCAATAATTAAAACCAGGACGTGGCTTACACCCACCAGAAATGTACTTGCATTGCAGGACATTCCCTGACTATCATAATCAATTAGTATAACTGTAAAAGTTATTGTTAAACTACTTAACTGAATCAAATTCATAGCTTCTGGCAAGGCAAAGTAACGGCAACTAGTTATAGTCGAACTGTTATGTTAATGTAATAATCTATTTAGCATTTTTAAAAAATACTTCCTGTATTAAAAACATTTTCATCTTTTATCTTCTACTTGCTGCAGTCATTAGACTGGCCATGCTTGGGTACTAGGTTTAGTCAAACAGATTGATACCAGTACTTACTTTTTAAGTGTCATACTTGTTCTATCAGTTTCTTTTGCTGAATCACTAAGCTACAGGGATGTAAACAAACAAACACCAAACTAACAACAAGCATGACAAAGGACTGCCAGTAGATAAATGCTAAACAAATATCTCAAGGAAATTCATCACCCTCAAATCATGCCATACTATCTTACAGAATATATATAAATAATAATAATAATAATAATAATAATAATAATAACAATAATCCTTTCTGGTGGAGACACAAGACCTGAAATTTTGGGGGAGGGGGAAAGTCAATTACATTGACCTCAGTACTTGACTGGTACTTAATTTATCGACCCTGAAAGGATGAAAGGCAAAGTCAACCTCAGCAGAATTTGAACTCAGAACATAGCGACAGACAAAATACTGTTAAGCATTTTGCCCGGCGTGCTAATGATTCTACCTGCTCACCGCCTTCTTCTTCTTCTTCTTCTTATTATTATTATTATTATTAATGATAATAATAATAATAATAATAAAAAATAAATAAATAAATAAGATATAATATAATATATTGGATAATGTAATCCTGTATATATTTTGTCTGCAAAAAAAGACAAGATGGTCACAGCTGGAATGCTTATTGATTATAGATTTATTTGAAAGAAGGCTGCCTTGAGTTTAAACAACAACAACAACTATAACTATATCGTCTGGTGTCAAACATTTGAAATTTGGTGAGAGAGACATTTAACCCTTTTGCTACACATTTCTGTTGAAATACACTCTTTTTGATTTAATTAATTTTGAAAATAATTAAGAATTTAGTAATATGATTTTGTCCTTGTTCACCCTTTTCCTGTGAAATTAAATTTCATGGCTATTCCACTAATGAAGTTAAATACTCCTCCTCCTCCTCCTCATCATCATCATCATCATCATTTTAACATACTCCTTTCTATGCTGGCATGAGTTAGACCATTTGACAAGAACAAATGAGCCAGAGAATTTAAACTGTGTGTGTGTGTGGTGCCTTGCTGTACTCAAGAAGACCCATCCACCACAGCAGATGTGATATCAGTGCCAAACCCACGTAAAAAGCATCCAATACATCCAGTACACTCTGTAAAGGGGTTGGCATTAGGAAGGGCATCCAGCCATAGAAACCATGCCAAAACAGACAAATGGAGCCTGGTGTGGCCCCTCTATAAGCACATATATACTTGCAGTGAATTTGAACACTTGGTACCTACCAACTTTGATTCAATGTCCTACCACACCACCATCGCTCTCACCAGCAATACCCCCATCACCATCATCATCACCACCACCACCACTGCCACCACCACTACCAACTATTTAACTAAATTTCCCCCCCTTTCTATATTTCTTCTTTTCATTTCCTCCTCTAGTTTCACAGCAGAAACATAAAAGTTACTTTACAAACACACAGAAACAAATCAAAACAAAGATCAAGGCAGGAAAACGAAATGACACATTTGGAATAATTTCTCCTGGACCTGTTGTATATAATTTGACGTCACACCAGAATTTGGTAGACTAGTTTCAAATAATGGTAAAAAACTAGGACAAAAGAATTAACTGAAGCTAATTGATAGCCATTTAGTCATGCTTTTCATATATTGTTCTTACTGCACTCTCTCTTTCTCTCTTCTCTCTCTCTCTCTCTCTCTCTCTCTCTCCCTCTAGTATTTCTCTCTTTCTGACACTCCTTTTCTCTTTCTTTGTTCTCCCTTGTTTTACTCTTTTATTTTCCATTCCTGCTCTCATTATTACACATATGTATATATGTTTGTCTGTCTGTCTGTCTATCTGTATGTATGTATGTGTATGTAGGTATATATATATATATATATATATATATATATATATATATATATATATATATATATATATAATACACATACACACACATAAATATACTACATATACATGCCGCTATATGTTTTATATATAAAAATACAAAGACGGGACAAGAACACAAAACATCCAGATAGACGATACAAAGAAAACAAGGACAGGGCATTCAGAGTTTTCTTTCCTCAGTCGAGCTCCAGCAAGGCCACAGTCAAGTGACTGAAACAAATAAAAGAATAGATGAAATACCTCAGAGCATTTTGTCCAATGTGGTAACAACACCAGCTCACAATCTTAAAAATGAAATAATAAATATCATTTATATAACAAATATAAAAAGAGCACTCAGAGAGTGCAAACCTCTGCCAAGGCAACACCAACATCTCGACGATTAGCCGGAGATGATTTTTAAAATGAGAATATCTGAAATAAGCTCAACTGCTCTCAAAAACGAGAATACTAAAAATGAACCTGACCGCTCTCATAAATTAAGTAAAAAAACAGGAAAAATAATCCAGAATCCAGTACCAGATCGATCTCAAAATCTAATCAGTTTGTGCCAGTCATGAGGCCAAACATCCCTGAAAGTTTCAGTGGAATCCATCCAGTGGTTCTTGAGATATTTTGTCCACAGACAAACAAACACGACTGAAAACAAGACCTCTGCTTTCTCCAAGATGGAGGTAATAAATGCTTCTGACATGGGTAAAAGAACTGAAATATGGGGGAGGAAAGGATGTTAGCCGATATCATTGACCCCAATATTTGACTGGCATTTTGTTTTTATCAGGCAAAGTTGACCTCAACAGGATTTGATAAAAGCAAGTACAAATATCAGAAGCCATTTCGTGCAGCACTGTTTGGATTCTGTCAATCCCTGAAACAATGGTATTCCAAAACAAATATATAAAATGTGCAGACGAAGAGAGTTCACATAATTTTGAAGAAAAGGTGTGAGATGTAGTGGTGGTGGGAATAGTGCTTGTGGTTTGGCACGGGGGGGGGGGGGTGATGCTGCTTTGCTGGTGGTGATGGTAGTGGTGGTGCTGCTGCTGATACTGCTTTTGTTTTTGTTGTTGCTTTTGATCTTCCCAGGGACACTTTGAGGAATGCATCTGCCAGATTCTGGAACTGTCTTGAGGCCATGGTGGTAGCTGAGAGCAGCTACTCAGAGTAATCTAGTTGACATTTTTTTGATTTTTTAAAATACTTTTTACGTTTGGATGGGACATTCTGTTTGTTTTTCCTATTATGAAAACAGTCAAATTTAACCCCAACGCCCAGAAAACTCTATTAATTAAAGTCATTATGCTCACCACAGTACTAAATATGTCTGCTAGTTTGTAGGCCATCTTAGTTAATTTCTAATGCCAGCTAAATTTATTATACGTTAACATTATAAGCACCAATTTGTGACAGATAAAGCAATGGGCCAGCTAATGGCATATGCTATCTAAAATTGGCTCATTTAATGTTAATATCAATCAACTTAGATGAAATTTCTGCCTTCTATTTCCAATTTTGGCGTGAAACTGATTCACTCCAAACTTGGTTGAAGTTTAATGCTGTATTAATATAGATAGTGCCAAAAAATGTACAGGTCTAAATGGAAATTTCACAAAATGTTATTTTAGGAGCCAAATTTCCCAACCTGCACACTGCCACAGGCAATCACAGATGCATGTGTAGCTCTTTGGTTAAGAAGTCTGCTTTGCAAACACATGGTTTGGGGTTTGATTTTACTGCGTGACACCTTAGTCTTGTGTTTATATATATATATATATATATATATACATTGTTATTATTACCTCTGCCTTAGTGAAGGTGGAGGTATTGTTTTCAGTGGTGTTTGTTTGTCCATGGGCAAGATATCTCAAGAACTGCTGATTGGTTTCAGATGAAATTTTCAGGGATGTTTGGCTTCATGACTGGCACAAACTGATTACATACATACATACATACATACATACACACATACACATACATGTATACATACACACATACATACACACATACATACACACACATACATACATTCATACATGCATATATACATACACACATACCTACATACACACATACATACATACACTCACACATACATACATGGATACATACATACATACATACATACATACATACATATATATATATATATATATATATATATATATATACGACAGGAAATAATTTTTGCCTCTTTTTATGGAGACAAAAGGGTTAATAAGATTGCTCAAATGAAATTGAGACAGAGATAAAAAAAAACATTGATTAGAGAACAAACATCAAATTCGAGTCAACTTTATATAACACCAAGCTTCCATATATTTAATCAGATATAAATATTACCATGGCCTTAAACATATAAAGAATACATATATAAAAAACACAGAAGGTAAAAATGCAAATAAAAATACCAATATATAGAACAGCTTATCAAGAAGGTATATAAAATCGATTAAAAAGCGTGTCATGTGACTAAAAATCTAAATAAAATATATATATTCTTTTCTTTTTTTTCTTTTATTTGTTTTAGTCATTTGACTGTGGCCATGCTGGAGCACCGCCTATAGTTGAGCAAATCGACTCCAGGATTTATTCTTTGTAAGCCTAGTACTTAATCTATCAGTTACTTTTGCTGAACCGCTAAGTTACAGGGATGTGAACACACCAGCATTGGTTGTCAAGCGATGTTGGAGAGTCAAACACAGACACACGAACATATACACACACTTACATATACACACACTTACATATACACATACATACATACATGCATACACATATATATATATATATATATACACACACACACACACACACACACACATACAACGGGTTTCTTTCAGTTTCCATCTACCAAATCCACTCGCAAGGCTTTGGTCGGCCCAAGGCTATAGTAGAAGACACTTGCTCAAGGTCCCACTCAGTGGGACTGAACCTGGAACCATGTGGTTAGGAAGCAAGCTTCTTACCACATAGCCATACTTCCACCCATATATTATATATTATAT
>NC_068995.1:51141411-51144268 GCF_001194135.2 Octopus bimaculoides | reverse complement strand
TATATACATGTATACACACATATATGTACATACTTACATCTACATGTGTATATACATGCATATCAGGGTACAGGACGTTAGAACAATAAACTACAGACAACGGAACGAACACATAGGAAAACGGAAAGCCACTTGGAATATCCCTTCATCAGCTGTCTCTATTCTATCTAGACGTTTCGAAGACATATATATATATATATATATATGTGCATATGTGTGAGTGTATGTGTGTGTATGTATGAGTCTATATGTATATGTATGTATATATATATATATATATCAACAGCTGTTACGATATTAGCAGAAAAGACAGTTGCAAAAATTAACACCACCACCACCACCATCAACGACAACAGCAACAATGGTTGCCAGCAAAATAAAATATAATAAATAACAATATCAATTATCTCACTTGCAATTGATTGAAAAGATACCAGTCTTTGACCACCATGACCACCGAGAATGAAGACACACAGACACAGACACACACACACACAGACATTCAGGAATGACTGTCAATATCAAACGTAAGTTTAAAAAGAAACTGGTCAAACTAGCTTTTGTTGACCAATGCACATACACACATGCATATCTGTGTATGCGTCTGTGTGTATATGTGTGTGTGTGTATGTATGTATGTGTATATATATGTACGTACATATAATGTGTGTATGTGTGTATGTGTGTATGTATGTATATATATTATATCTGTATGTATACATTACATATATATATGTGTGTGTCTGTGTATGTAACGCATGTGTATGTGTGTGTGTGTGTGTAGATAGATAGATAGAGATATATATATACACAGAGATAAACAGACAGACCAACAGACAGACTGCCAGACAGATAGATATTATATATATAGATACACATATATATAAATACATACATATATATATATATATATATATATATATATATATATATATATATATATATATACATATATACATACATATGTATATGTACACGTGTGCATGCGTGGGAGTATGTGTCTGTGTGTGTGTATGTGTATGTGTGTGTATCCTTGACTGACAACATTAACTGTCTAGTTGGACTTCAAAGGTGGGAAAAGAACTAATAAAAGAAACAAAACAAATGAAAGTCAATAACACAAGACTGTGCTGTGTGTGGGGGGGGGTGTATCTTCGAATCTTTGTATTGGTTTAAGCAGCTTGAATCTAGATATAAGCACATTGATTCATACATAAATACACACATACACACTTATCGAAGTGCGCTCGTGGTTGTGTGGTAAGCAAGTTTACTTAGCAAACACAAGGTTTTGGGTTCGGTCCCACTGTAGGGATCCTTGGATAGATGCCTTTGCCTCTAGCGTCGGGTTGACCGGTTCCTTGAGAGTGAAATTTAGTAGATGGAGACTGTGTGGATGTCCATTGCTTATAAATATATACAGTTCTTTCTTCTCCTCTCGTTTAACATCCACCGTCCATGCTGGCATGGGTTGGACAGTTTGTCAGGAGCCGGCCAGGCAGGAGCTGGACAGGCGGAGCCGGCCAGGCAGGAGCCATCCAGGCAGGAGCCTGCACCAGACCTCTATGTCTGTTTTGGCAGGGCTTTTACAGCTGGATGCCCTTCCTCATATCAACTGCCCAAAAGAGTGGACTGAGTGCTTTTTACGTGGCACAAGCATAGGCGAGGTCAGTTTTGGTATGGTTTTTACAGCTGGATGCCCTTCAATAAACACACACAACGCTTAGTCTGGGAATCGAAACCGCGATCCTCCGACTGCAAGTCTGCTGCCCTAACCACTCGCCTCCATGATTTGCATATTATTTATCTTTAATATGTTCCGGCAGATTCAAACGCAAATATGTTTGTCACTGTTGTTTATTTCACAGGAGGACAACTTCTCCCTTTTACAACGACAATGTATTTGTAACACACTCAGCTCATTGATACAAAGGAAACAACTAGTTTTGAATCACCAGCATCCCAGAATCCTTTGCACAACAGTGACCAGCATATTTGTGTTCAAATCTGGTAGAACATATCAAGAATAAATACGCAATTCATCAGTCTATTAAAAACCATCGACAAATGCAGCCACAACAGCACAATGGAGTTGTCTGCTATGGAAGATAAAAAAAAATGGAAAAATAAATGATGCACTTGATAGAGGTTAGCTTTCCAGAGAATATCAGCATTTCATAGAAAATCTGAGAGATCTCTTATGGACAACTGTTTGGAAACCAACAACTTATTTACCCTAATTATAAACTCACGTTCGTGCCAACAATCGTGTGTGCACTTGGTTACATATATATATATATATACATACACACACACATATATATGTGTATGTGTGTATATATATATATATATATATATATATATATATATATATATATATATAGTTCTTGGGTTGCACCACACACACACACACACACACATAATGAATGCATATTATATCTCCATTATCCTCTCTCTCTTTCTCTTATTCTCCCCATATTAGTGGTTGCTCCAAGGAAGGGCATCCAACCGTAAAACTTCATTGTTCTGATACTCATAATGTTTATCACACTACTGTTGCTATAGCAACTGTGCTATAGCCATTTCCATCAAACCCATTGAAGCATGAAAGAGAAAACAAATGACAGTTATTTAATGATGCTGTTGATGAAGCCACCAATGTTGATGGTGTTAGTAGTAAGTCTTATTATTGATGGAGTGGATGAGATGATGATCATAGCGACAACAGTGATGATGGTGGTGGTGATGATGATTGTGCTGATGTGTTAAAAAAAATGGTGATGGCAGTGCTGGGGGCGGTAGCGGCAGCGGCGGCGGTGGTAGCGGCAGCGGCGGTAGCGGCAGCGGCATTAGTAGT
>NC_068995.1:51139740-51141401 GCF_001194135.2 Octopus bimaculoides | reverse complement strand
AGCGGCAGCGGCGGTAGCGGCAGCGGCGGTAGCGGCAGCGGCGGTAGCGGCAGCGGCGGTAGCGGCAGCGGCATTAGTAGTGGTCGTGATGATGGTGGTGGTGACGATGATGATGAGGAGGAGGCAGAAGAAGAGGAGGAGGAAGAGGAGGAAGAGGAAGAAGAGGAGGAGGCGGATTGACTTAAGATCATTTTCAAAAATAGCTTGTCTTCTTTTTCAGTAAATCGTAAATGAATTTATGAATTTAAACAAAAACAAAAAGAAAAAACTTATCCGTACAAAAAACAAACAAACTTAGAAATAAGATAAAAAAACTAATTTGGAAAAGAAACCAATTTGTTTGTCAATAACTTTAATAAACAGTGTATGTATTATGTATAATGAGTCTGGAAATGATTTGTTCAAGTTCAGCAATGAAGCAATGAAGTCTCACTGTAAAGTAATCAACCAAGCACAGCTAAAGTTGTTCATGGTTCTTCACCTCCAGAAACCTCCAGAGTGCTCTGAAGACTCAAGACCCTCCCCACAACTTTATTCAACTAGTAACCATGTTAATTAATACTAATCATGTGATCATTGAGTGGAGTCACATGACCCAGAAAATATGTACAGCATTGCAACACTGCAGCCACATGAATATTGTATGCTTCTTAGACTGCTTTGGTATCTTTTCCATTCAAGCTTTTATTGATTGGGTACAGATTAGTCTTTACAAGCTCATCTCGAGATGTTGAAGCCAGCTGTATGTCTTGTAGAAGCCAACAAATCTTGTCGACAAATGTGACTGATTTCCTAAACAAAGTACAGAAAGCATCTGACTCAAATGCAGTTGGCTTCTGTAGCAAGTACAACCTGTTTCTACATCTCTAGATACATATGAAAACCAATCCCTGCTCAATGACAAGTCTGAAAACATGGATATGTTGATAAAAGCATGCAGTTGTTTACATTAATGAGGGAGTTGTTTAGTTGCACTTACATTTTGTCCTCAGTGCCAGTTACTAACGTCTTACCATTTGTAGAGTCATCAGAGCTGACAAGAAGCAGCAGAATAGATGAAGAATTAGGGTAACTAGTCGGCCACATTCTTACAAAACTGATATCACAGTCAGTATTTTCATTCTTACTGTTGCACGCATGGCAATTGGCATTCGGTCCTGCACAGTCGACTTTGCCTTTCATCCTTTCAGGGTTGATAAAATAAGTACCAGTGGAAGGTTGATGTAATCAAGTCATCCCCACTTACCCCAAGCTGCACTTGTGACAAAAATTATTATTATTATTATTATTGCTTTGCACAGCTTCTAACGCTGGAGATGTACGATGGAATCAGCTGTTCACTACCAGTGAACTAAGGTAACACCTCTTATTTTTCGAGCACCTTCCGGAGTATTCCAGCGGTTCCAAGCAGTGCTGTTTTCTGCAAGTGCTTCACCCTTATTGTAGCCCCTATTTGTTCCATGTACTTCTCAAGATTTTTGCTCACTGTTCCCGGGGCTTCGACAATTATAAGTACTACTGCTACCTTTTTCATTGACCACAACTGCTCAACTTCCCAAGCTAGCCTGTCATATCTCTCGACTTTTCTTTCTTCCTTATTGCATACCTTGTTGTCAGCTGGGTATGCTATATCTATGATTATTATTATTATTATTATTATT
>NC_068995.1:51138886-51139730 GCF_001194135.2 Octopus bimaculoides | reverse complement strand
TCGACTTTTCTTTCTTCCTTATTGCATACCTTGTTGTCAGCTGGGTATGCTATATCTATGATTATTATTATTATTATTATTATTACTACTAGGGCAGCGCGATGGCAGAAACATTAGCATGCAGGGCAAAATACTTGGCAGCATTTCGTCTGTCTTTATGTTCTGAGTTCAATTTCTGCCATGGTTGACTTTGCCTTCCATCCTTTCGGGGTCAATAAAATAAGTTCCAGTCGAGCCCTAGAATCAATGTAATTGATTTACCCCTCCCATGAATTTGCTGGCTTTGTGCCAAAATTTAAAACCATTATTATTATTATTGTTGTTGTCATCACCGTCATCGTTGTTGTTGTCATCGTCGCTGTTGTTATATCTTTGAAAGACAGGAATCGGTGCAATCAGTAGAACTGTTAAAAAAAAAAGACAAAAATGGAAAAAGAAGCTGAAATTGCAGATTTTTCTACTGCAACTCTTGGATCTATGTCACGACAATCATTTCGTAATGAGTAAATAATGTTTTCATTCTCTTTTGTTGTGAGTTTTTTTTTCCCCCTTCATTTCTTTTAGTCTTCATTTTTATCAGAAACCAAGCCAAAAGCCATTTAGTGTATTGAGAAGAAAAACTATAAAAATCTATGTAGAGTTGTAAAGCTTTTGTGGAAATTGCTTGATATATCAATAACTAATTCTAAATATAACACTGGATTTTTAGTTTATTACAACTGTTGTTGTTGTAGTAGCTTGTTATTGTTGTTGATGTTGTTGTTCATAATTGTATATTTATACATATGTGAGTCTATATTTGCATGTGTATGTATGTGCATATGTGTGTGCATGTATAAAGATG
>NC_068995.1:51136023-51138832 GCF_001194135.2 Octopus bimaculoides | reverse complement strand
GATGGGCCGGGGGCTTTCCCGGTCTTCATACTCTTAATTGCTTTATCTACCCTGGTACTATCAACTCGGATAGCTGGTCCCTCTATTGGGTCGACATAAGGCAGGCTCTCTTTCTCCCATTCATTCTCTTTATTAAGCAATCTTTTATAAATATATATATATATATATATATATATATATATATGTACATATATGTGTGTATACATGCATATATAATCTTTGTATTATATATATATATATATATATATTATTTATGAATGAATGGTTGATTATTGTCACCATCATCATTTTGCATCTTTTTTCAATATTAGCATGGGTTGGACTTTTTCACTGTACGTACACGTGCACACACACCACACAATCACATAGATATTAATGAATAGTGTGGAGAAAGAGATAGACAGAGAAGAATTGTTCAACACCAGTCTATTCTATATAATTAACAGCATAACAACTTAATGAAATATTAATTAGTCTCCAGACTGATAGATTCGTAGCACTTGATAAAACACAACTACTAAATCTTTTCTCATTTAAATCTATATATGTGTGTCACTTTTCAAAGGTATTGATAATTTATTAATATATTTATAGGTTTGCTCTATATGTATACACTGCTTATAGAAAATTCATTAGGACTTCATGCTGATCTTTGTATATACATGTCTCCTTTTCTGTCTCTCTCTCTCTCTCTTTCTCTCTCTCTCTCTATATATATATGTATACATATATACATACTCATATATATATATATATATATATATATATATATATATATATATATATATATATATATACATACTCATATATATATATATATATTAAATGATTGAAAAGCACCATCTGAACATGGCCGATGCCAGTGCCCGCTGACTGGCTCCTGTGCTGGTGGCATGTAAAAAGCACCCACTACACTCTCAGAGTGGTTGGTGTTAGGAAGGGCATCCAGCTGTAGAAACATTGCTAGATCAAATTGGAGCCTGGTGCAGCCTCCCGGCTTTCCAGACCTCAGTCAAACCATCCAACCCATGCCAGCATAGAAAACAGACGTTAAACGATGATGATGATGATTGATTGGGAAGATGGATTGCACTGTAAGCTTTATTTAGCATGATGATCATTTCAGCTTAAAGCTGCATTGTTCCCTAGGGGGCAGGATGCATGATATAATGGAATCAAATGCACCCTACAGTGCAGAAGAAACCTGATCAGGTTACATAATATGCTACAGTGTTATAATATGCACATTTCACTACTGCATATGAGAGGATAGTGTCAGTATGATGCATGCATTTATAGCAGTTCAAAAATCCATTAATGGACTAAAAGACTAAAAGGTCCTGCTTATTCAGCAGCCATTTTGCCGAGTGCCCTAGGTGAATTTATAGTGGCAATAGCACTAATGGAGTTGCCTTGTATCCCGTAGGATTAAAGAGTCCCCAATGCTCAACAATCCAAATAGAAAGTGGGTAGAAGGGACAATGATGGCAGAAAAAATGGGATGGATTGGAGAGGAGAGGATGAGTGTAAAAGTCACACACAGCATTCTGTATGATACTATTATAGTGGCATTAGTCAAAAATTTTGGTATCTCAGGCAGTCATCTTATAAACAAATACGAGGTTGTCTCGAAGTCTCCACGACAGGATAATCATCCAACACAGTGGCGATCGATAACAAAACCTAGGGGAAGCGTTTGTTAACTGACATCACTCAAAGATGGGTTAATTTCTATGAAGTTAAACCCATTAGATTTCAACTGGACTATTTATTATTGCTGCCAGGAGCTGGCACACCAATTGTTGTAAAGTCAATCGGTCATAAGTTGGATAGGTCATAAGTCAATGACGACCTGTATACACACATATATAGGCACATGCATGTGCACATGCATACACGCCACCACACACACACACACAAACAAAAGGATGTGAATCCAAGTTTTTTATTTCATTTTAAAAAGTCAATGAAAGAGAATGAGACTGGTATCTGGTTTCTACTCAGAAAACAAGTCTTTCTTATTGAATTTATTAACTCTCTCACCATCTGTTTCATTATACAATCCTATGTTAATCAGAATGCTAATTTTAGAAATAATTTCTGTGAAGAAATTTTTTTTTTTTTTTTTTTTTTTACAGAAAACCTTTAAAATATTTCTAATTAACTTTTGAATATTTTAGTTATGAAATTAATACTCGAGTTTAGAATGGTTTTATTTTGAGTAGCAAATCTAATCAATTTGTTGGGTAATCCTATTTGTTTATTTTATTTCATGAAACTGAAGTAGCGTTTCCTTAAGCAAATCATTTAATACTGTTTCCTATTTATCATTCTAAAAACATTTGCACACATTCTGAACTGGTTTAAATTCCAAATGAGCTGTCATCGTTATCGTCATCATCACCATTGTCGTCGTTGTCATTGGTGTCAAACTTATTATCATCGTTGCTGTCGTTAGCATCATCAACGTCAGCACCATTATCATTGTCATCATTATCATTATCATCATGTCCAACCCATCGTTTGACGACCATCTTCCATGCTGGCATGCATTGGCTGGTTTGGCAGGATCTGATGTGTCCAAGTACAGCATCAAAAGTTTAACAGAAGAAGTGATATGTGGTTATGTGCAGATCCTTCTGAAGTACCCAGAGTGATGCACATGATATTTCCAGCAACTCTGATGGTTTCAGGAGTGGTGAGTAACGAAGGTCGTGTGGTGCCTCCCCACTTTTTCCACAGGGTTTTAGAGATGGAGAGAGGGAGAGAGAGAGGGGAGAGAGGGAGAGAGAGAGGGGAGAGAGGGAGA
>NC_068995.1:51134912-51135629 GCF_001194135.2 Octopus bimaculoides | reverse complement strand
GGAGAGAGAGAGGGGCATACAGAAAGGTGGGGGAGAGAGAGAGATGGAGAGAGAGCGAAGTTTAGTCCCATTGTGTGGCATCTTAGGCAAGTGTTTTTTTACTTTAACCCTGGGTTGACTACAGCCTCGTGTGTGGATTTGATTGCTGGAAATGGAAAAAGCATCTCTTTTAGACATATAGTGTTAAAAGACACATATTTCACCTGCTGCTATATTTCTGTGTTTTTTTTAGCATTATATGTCTATAAGAGACGCTTCTTATGATAAATACCAGTTTGGAAGGCTTTTAACAGTATATAGTGTATGGCATACAGATCATTAATACAAATAATAACAAATAAAATAGAATATTCAACCAGCACTGAACCTTCAGTTAAAACCAATTATGGTTTTAATTGAAGATTAATACAGATGAATGATGAGAGGAAAAAAAAAAAGCCCCACATCCTTTTAGTAAATTCAATATAAAATTTTAATTGGATTTGAACTTTCACAGTAAGCTTAATTACTTCTGTTCCAGAAATAAAAAGAATGAATAATTCTGTTTAAAAAGTAGAAAAGGAAAGATGTTGTCATGTGAATGATACAAAATATTAAATAAATGTCATAATACGGTTACTGTTGTTGGTTCATTCATTCATTTAAACCTGATATCGCTATTATTTCAGTGTTGTTAAAAAGATACATTTGACTTGTGATTGAAATGACAGAAGGATG
>NC_068995.1:51093442-51134902 GCF_001194135.2 Octopus bimaculoides | reverse complement strand
GGTAAGATAGAGAAAAAATCAGAGTGTGAAAACAGTGATTGTGTTTAACATATTATAATGGTTAACAATACAAGAGATATAGAATGTAATAAGAGAGCCATTCAAGTGATATACATGGCAATCATTTTAGATAATTGTATCATGTTCTTTGTCATTTTGTTTTCTGATTAAAAGACAGACAATTAGTTAATCTTCATGAGTGAATTGTAAAATCTAATTATTTATATATATTTACAAAATACAATATTAAAGAGGCATGTACTGAAGGTGTCATTGTATATCTATTGAAGAATTATGAACTAAAGAAAGCAACGCAAACACTCGTGTGCATGTATGTGTGTGTAAGTGTATACATACACACACATGCATACATGCATACAAACATACATACATGCATGCATGCATACATACATATACATATATAGGAAAGTTCAGGTAAGTACAACTTACCCTTAGAATGAAGGGCAGATTGTATGATGCTTTTGTCAGAACTGCAATGCTGCATGATAGTGAAGCATGGATCTTGAATGCAGAGGAGTTGAGAAGTGAGCATGCACTGTTGCACATGCAATGTAACTGTGTAAAGAAGACATAGTACAAGTGTACTAAAAACTGAACATAAGAGGAATCAGATGTACATTATTTACATTATTTACATTTGACAGATATTTGTTGTTAACACGTTTCCGCTGATACACCCTCCAGCCTTCATCAGGTGTCTTGGGAAAATTTCGAACCTGGGTCCTAAGGTATTTTTCGATGATGTTATTATTATTATTATTATTCAGATCACTGCCTGGAATCGAACTCGGAATCTTGGGGTTAGTAGCCCATGCTCTTAACCACTACACCATATGCCCGTGGGCAATTATGGAGTGAATTTTAGGGTTTATAAAAAAATACCTTAGGAATGAGAACCCAGGTTCGAAATTTCCCCAAGACACCTGATGAAGGCTGGAGGGTATATGAGCTGAAACATTGTGTTAACAACAAACAAGATGAGGACAAATATCCATCAAATGTAAATAATTCCTCATCTCTTAAATATAGAACTGAATCAGATGTAGTATGCAGGAAAGAAGACTGCGCTGGTATGGACATGCAATGTGCATGAATAAGAACAGCCACACAAAGTGCAGATCACTAAATGTGGACAGAACTCACACAAGATGGAGACCTAAGAAGACACTGTTGTTAACACATTTCAGCTGATATGATTGAAAGAAGTAAAAGAAAGATAAAAGATTGTTCTGGTTTGACTGAGTAACTGATTGCCATGTGCTGACGGTAGGAGACATCCATTGTCTAAGAGAAGATGAAGAAAGATACATGAATAGATCAGGGCTGGATTAAGATCCATAGACCCTAAGCAATTAAAAGATTTTAGTGGCCCCATACAATTATAATTCAAAATAAAACAAAATTAGTTGTAAGATAGAAAATAATGCTTATTTTTGTATACTTCCACTTTAATTAAATTCTAAAAGTTTTCTTCTACTGTTTTTTTTTTAATCACAAAGTTTTTGATCAAATCCTCAGAATTAATCTTACATAACACATCTGTTTCTATACTTAGTAGAGATAAAACATCCTGAATATTATTTGGGATAGTTTAAAGTGATTTCTTTAGTGCCATAAGCCATTTACCATTTCTTTAGTGCCTCGCTTCCCTTGATGGCCTAAACATGTGCTTATCTTGCTTAATTGTTAATCCAGCACTGGAATAGGTGGCAATCAGATCAGATGCATGTTTGATACATTATTAAGGAAAATAAATAAATGAAATATTTACGATATAAATATCATAAGGACAAGTAAATATAAAAAATAAAAGAAAATAAATAAAACCAAACATAAATAAAGACTTGTGTTTATTTTAGCCCAGAGCAGAGATTTTATTTTAAGGTGCTCAAATTATTTATCTTCAGCCCTTCAGCTCAGTTAATCCCCTAACAACAATGAATTCTATAAAATAATCGTGTTTAGTAATCCCTACAGATCCCCTTATTTTCTAAAACAAGATAAAGATATGCAAAATCAACAACAACAACAAAGACTTTCAATGATGTTATTAACAATTTAGTTACATTTTTATATACTTTTACAGGTCTTGTTTTTTGAGGTTTTTTTTATTTACTTGCTAATAATTTAAGGAGATAACAAAATTAATTTACACACACACACACAACACATTACACTCGAGATTGGGAAACCCAACAGTGAGCAATGTTCTAAATAGCTTACTAGGATTAAAATGGCCAGTCTTCTGGATAACCATTTTGTGTGACTGACAATTGCTGAATGAAATTGTGAATATATATATATATATATATATATGATGATGATGTATGTATAAACACACATACATACATACATACATACACGTATATTCTTGATGGTTCTCTGAAATGAGATGAAACTGCTAAATAAATACTTATCCGAAATTCTTACAATCTCCTTTTTATATAAATATATATACATATATATATTGTTGTGTCTGGGGAGAGTCATTTTCTTATTGTGCCTTAAAATTTCCACTTATTTCTTATTTTTATTTTCCTAAAATTTTCGTTGCGTCTTGCAACCTTTTTAATAGTCTTGACTCTCATATATACATATATGTGTGTATATATATATATTGTTTGTTTGTGTGTGTGTGTGTGTGTGTGTGTGCGTGCGTGTGTGAGTGAATGTATCTTTGGATAGACAAGCAAGAAAAACAAGTACTTGATATTAGTGGTAGACGCCTTTATCAATTTATTTAAATCTGACACTTCACTTCATTGCAACTCAAGAGTTTCTTGTTGCTATCATATTCCTGAAGATGGTTTATGAGGACATGATAGCAACAGAAAACTCAGAGCAGTAATGGCATAAAGATTTCGCTTGGAAAAAATGTGTGCATATGTACGTGTGTGTGTGTGTGTAATATGAAGAGGTGGGGAGTGTAAAGAGAGATAAAGAGAGCTTTAACATTAGACATGGAAGATAGGTGCACCTACTAGGCCCGATGAGAGTGAGGGAGCATAACTCCTCTTTGGTACCCCACCACATATTTTTCTGAAAAAAAAACCCCACTTTTTTCTTCCCTTTTCTTAAATAAAATTTTGCAAAGATGGAGTTGAATGCAATTATGTTGATAAAATTTAGAAAAATAATAACATATATTTATTGCAAATATACAAATGAGAAATTTGTCTCATTTATTTTAATTTTAAGATAATATTTTTCTTTTGAAAATTAGTATTCAGCATTTTGTATACGCACTATGAAATTTAATAAAAATTAAACTATAATTACTATATGTATGCCGTATTTCCTGATATTAGCCATTGTGACAAAAATATACTCCCAAAGTTGCTTGTTATACAATGGGCAACACTCTCGTATATCACATAAATACTGAGGCGATGAGCTGGCAGAAATGTTAGCATGCCGAGCGAAATGCTGAGCGGTATTTCATAAGTCTTTATATTCTGAGTTTAAATTCCGCTGAGGTTGACTTTGCCTTTCATCCTTTTGGGGTCAATAAATTAAGTACCAGTTGCGTACTGGGTTTGATCTATTCGACTGGACCCCTCCCCCCAAATTTTGATCACATAAATATTACATTTGATAGCATAAAAGACGCACAGTGACATAAGATACACTCCAAATTCAGCAATGCGTACTCAGGGAAAATAAGTTTTCAGTGCTTTAAAACTTTTGGGAGACCCAATTTCACATATAGGACCTGGGGAAATTTTTTAAAAACTTTTTATTGTCATCATTGTGTCTACCCCTCAAGATCAAGAATGGTGGAAGACAACAATAAAATGTCTAAAAATTTTTCCAAATGAGACAGGTGGTTCCAGATGAAGGATCTCTTCTAGGCTGTTCCTTTCTATCTTTTCTGTGCCTCCTCTTGTTCAGCAATCCGACTGGTCTCAAAAGTTGTTAGTTCCTCTTTGATGATGGATCTCTGCACTCCTAGTTTTCAGTGTTTCTTTCTTGAAACAAAGATGCCTGTGTGTGATGTTGTTTAATGTGTACTTGCTGCCACACTCCAGGATTCATGCAGACCTTCACAAATCTGCCAACTGGACCCAAATGGCAAGGAAACCAGTACAATTGAAGTGGTCAAATCTGTTGCAGCCTTCATCTGCCGAGTTATGTAACTTCATCCACCTGATCTGCCATTGGGGTATCCAGAGTGGAATACATCATCTGGGATTTGAACACAGAGATGTGGAAGAGCCACTGAGATATAATTCTGGAAGACATTTAGCCCATTCTCTGTCACAAGCAGTCAAAAGTTGAAACTATATTTTATCCCAGAGTATTAAAGAAAAAAATGTATGATTTTTAGGGAAAGAGCAAAGGCAACTGAATCAATTCCAGGACATGTTTAATGATGATAATAATAATAATAATAATAATGTCATTCGACCGTTAATCAGTGCTGACTAAACAGAACTTTAGTCAAAGGAGTCTCAGCTGTCATTATCCAGTCGTGTTGTATAAATGGGATTACATTATTCTTTTACTTCTTTCAGTCATTGGACTGTGGCCATGCTGGGATACCACCTTGATTGGTTTAGCCAATCAAACTGACCCCCAGGACTTATTTTTTTAAATCGGGTGCATAGTATATCAGCCTCTTAAGACGAATTGCAAAGTTATGTGGGTATAAACAAACCAATATCAGTTGTCCATAAGTGAAGGGACAAACACAGATATGCACATGCACAAATATATATGTGTATGTAAATATATGACAGGCTTTTACAAAGTTTCCATCAACCAAATTCACTCACAAGGCATATGTCAGCCTGGGGCTATAGTAGCAGACACTTGCTTGAGGTACTGTTTAGTGGGACTGAACCTGAAACCACATGGTTGTGAAGTGAACTGCTTAACCACAAAGCTATACCTGTACCAATGCCCAATGTATCCTTTTTTAAGATTTGGGTGTTACTTTAATCGGACAGAGCAACCACAGGAGGTTCTCTAGTTGGTACGTACCTAATATTTATTTTATTGGTCAGTCAATATTGATTTCAGTGTGATTTGAACTCAGAACATAGAGGGATGAAATTAAATACTGCCAGGTGTTTAATCTGGTACTCTCTCATTTCTTCTACTCCATTGTCTTGAAAATAATAAATTAAATAATTTATTTTCATCTATTTCTTCTCTCCTCATTTCTATAACCCCTGTCTCTGTATTTAGATTCTAAACTCTC
The DNA here is from genome assembly GCF_001194135.2 of Octopus bimaculoides. Taxonomy (NCBI): domain Eukaryota; kingdom Metazoa; phylum Mollusca; class Cephalopoda; order Octopoda; family Octopodidae; genus Octopus; species Octopus bimaculoides. The sequence continues at coordinate 51,129,678 of NC_068995.1, read as the reverse complement.
TCTCCCTCTTTCTCTACTTCTGTAGTTCCTCTCAGAATTCCCACCTCTGTCTCCTCTATCTCTAAATTCTCTGCTATCACTCCGAGAATAATTCCCTCCCCTTTCAGAGCCAAACCTGCCATCTTTGTGTTGAAAATCCCTATTCTTTTGGTGGGAGCTGTCTTTGTAGTCCCATTTTTTATATCCACTGTTACTATCTGAATTGACAATAATTGGCTTCTTAAACGGCCGGTCCCTACCGCCAAAACGCAATTGCCCTGATTCTTTATTTCCACCAAAGCCTCCCCCAAGTCTACGAGGAACCCAGTTTTTCAAAATTCGTTCCCGTTCAAAGTCAACGAATATTTCAGAGCCATCCAGCAGAGATTTATTCGCTTGAACGAAGGCCTTTCGTGCGGAATACTCCTCTTCATACTCTATAAAACCATAACCTCGTGTAAATCCTGTAACAATATCTCGGATAAGACGTAACTGCTTAATTTGGCCGTATTCGCTGAAACATCTACGGAGGCTGTTCTCATCAGTTTTCGGGTTCAGTCTGGAAGCAAAAATTGTCCTGCTAGGATCTCCAGCAACCTGTTTGTTAGGTTTATATTTACAACTGAGAGCTCGCACTATGCCATGGTCATGGGCAACATCGTCTGTTCCATCGATACTCCCTGCCATAAGGGGGTCATACACGTGAGCTATAGGGGACCAAAGATCCTCTGCCATTTTTCTAAAATAAAAACAAAAGAAAGTATAAAAGCAAAGGAGTGAAACCAACCCAACATAATGAATGACAAAATTTTCTAAATTTTTAAGGCCATTGACTCAAATTTTACTAACAATAGGTCTCTATGCAGTCACTCGAACTGTTAAAAAGAGCAACTAAATCTCCTTCAAATATCACCCTAGCAAAGAGAAGGGTTATGCACTGAGAATAAGAGGTGGAATTTCACAGAGATTTTGAGAAAAAATAACATATAGTTTCGTTTATTTCACTTTCAAAATAGATTCTAATGCTTCAGGTAAGTTATTTTCTTTTCATGAAGTGCATCACTGAAAACTCTTAAATTAGGGTTTTGAACATATCAATAAATATTTTAAAACAGACAGATTTGTATAAAGGAACCACAGGTAGTCTCAGATGTGTTGCTATCAAAAGGCTTAATATCAATTCAGAGCATAGAGCTGGTGTTTATATTGTGAAATGTACGATATTTTCATTTCATCAGTTAAATCCAAAGTTATGTCCCTTTAACACAAAGTTTTTCCAATTTTGCACTCAAGTTAATGGTGAACTGATTCTGAGACCCAAGTTTAACTTCCATTTTTAAGTCATTTCACTTTATTTACGTCCTTAACACTTTCCAAAAAACATTAATGATATCAAATTTACTGTCTAAAAATTTGAAGCATTGTGCCAAAATTATTTAGTGAGAAGGTATGGATGTCTTTTCAACTAGTCATTGCACATTAAACTGCCATGCTATAAAATATATTGTTTTGGTGGGACATAAACAAACATTACTGATGCCAAAGCAGCCTCAGTGTGAAAACAAATGGAAAGTCACAGAAGGACATGTGTATGTGTGAGAGCGAGGGAGGCTTCTGTATAGTTTCTGTCTATCAACTTTCACCCACAAAGCATTTGTTAATTTGCCATGCAGTTTGATCAAACTAAGAACCATGGGGTTGTGAAACAAACTTCTTAACAACACAGCCATACCTCATCCATCATCAACATTTAACATTTGTTTTCCATACCGGCATGGGTTAGATGGGTGGACAGGAACTGGCAAGGCCAGGAGCCACACCAGATTCCATAGCCTGTTTTGGCTTGCTTTCTACAGCTCATGCCCTTCCTAACACCAGCCACTTTGCAGAGTGTACTGGGTGCTTTTTACATGACACCAGCACCCACACCAATGCTTTTTGTGTGACACCTTGGTTTTAGGATCTCTAAACAGTAAAATTTTCAAGAAAACTAGATGCTAAATTCTTAGCTTACCAACTGGTTTTGTATTTTTCTTTGTTGCTAGATTTTTCAATCCAATTGACACAAATAGAAATGTGTGAATGTCTTTGTCTAAAAAAAAGAAAAGAAAAATGAAATGAAATCACTACATGTGTGTACACAGGACTGTCTCCTCTCTCTGCCTTTTCTACCACTACTGTAGTGGCCTCTGCTCTTTTGAGATGGCTGGTCTTGTGCCACCTCTGCCCAAGTAATCTCAACACATGCAACCCTCTTCCTTTTGCCACCTGTATTGTGCTTCCATCAGCCTAACCCCTTACTCAACTACTATACCCAGTCCTTCCTCCTCAGGACATTGGCTCTCTACAAAAACCATGAGCACAGCCTCTTCCTACACACCAAACCAATAAATGATAGCACATTAACTATATGTTGTGGAAGGATTCCAACCACCCACCAGGTGACTGAAGGTGAACTGACTCAGTGTTATAAAGTAAAGAATTGTGAGTTATTGGCAATTCAGGTTGGTAAGCAGTTCAATGCAAGCTGCTGATATAGAACATTGAGTCTCGTGTAATATTATTTGCAGCGCAACATGTTGTTGTTGTTTATAGTTTCAGCTTTGAGCTGCGGCCATGCTGATGCACCGCCGTGTATATACTTTCTTTCTCAATGCTTTGTTAAATTCTATATCCAACATACAAGGATATAAAAGTGGTAACGAGGATGAGATACAAACTCTCACAGGAAATTCCCATGGAAGTATTGTACAACATGTTTGAGGTACCAACACCCAAACAATTTGGAACTACGCGTTTTAGCACCAGAAAACGGAAAAGAGAGGAAACACTGGAATTGATCCCTAAGCATAAGAGATATTAAAACTTGGAGCAGAGTTCAATTCTCAAAAGAGGAGAAGACAGGAGAGACTGATTCTAAAAAGGGGAGCTGTTGTGGAAGGATTCTGACCCTGCTCTCCAAGTGACTGAAGGTGGACTGACTCATTGTTATAAAATAAAGAACTGTGAGCGATTGGCAGTTTGGGTTGGTAAACAGTCCACTGTGAGCTGTTGATATAGAGTATTGAGTCTCATTTAATATTAATAGTAGTGCAACGTGTATATATTTTCTCCCCAACAGCTTTGTTAAATTATATATCCAACATACAAGGATATAAAACTATACTTAAAAACAGAATGGGATAAGAGAAATAGATACAAGTAGTGTTGAAAGGGTGTTAGTGATGTACCCTGAATATATTACTTTGAAACCATGTATTTATCAGCATTAGAAATCAAAGGAAGAGGAAAAGAAAAAAATACTTCAAAAGATAATCATTACATTTTCAACTAGAAAATTCTGTTTTGTTGAACTGAATTGACTTTGGCATTAACTAGTGAGGCAGATAAAATATAACCAGATTCAGAGGTCAATTACAAAACACAAAAGATATTTATTGATAGCCACTGCAATTGTGGCTGTCAATAAAGATCTTTTTTAGTTCATCTAACCACTCCTAAGACAAATTAATCAGGGAAAATTATATATATGTACACACACACACACACACACACAACTTTCTATTTGTTTTAATCATTTGACTATGGCCATGCTAGAGCACTGCCTTGAAGGCTTTCAGTCAAACAAATCAACTTAGTACTTAATTTTTCTACTTCATTTTTTAAAAATCTGGCACTTACTCTATCAGTCACTTTTTCTGAACCACTAAGTTATGGAGGGCATAAACAAAGATAAAGACGTTGGTAATGCAGTCCAGTCATTTAGAGGTTCTGAGTTCAATCCCAGGCAAAACACCTGAAGAAGGCTGGAGCGTACATAATCAAAATGTAGAGAAAGCAATAATCAAAATGAAGACATCATTTTGACTACTGTAACATAACCTGTGACTATCATATTTTACCAAACCCAAAAGGACAAAAAGCAAAGACAGGTTCAATCTCAGCATGTCATCATGGAGAAATGAATGGTAAAGTTGAAACCTGTACAATTTGAACTCAGAATGTAGAAGGCCAAAATGAAATACTATAAGACAGTTAAAAATTAGGGACCAAGAAACCAGGTGAAGGTATGCATTGGTAAAATTATACTGTGAAGAGAGAAGAGGAATTTGTTGTTTCAGAGTTATCTAATTATTTGGGAGAGAGAGAGAGAGAGAGAGAGAGAGAGAGAGAGAGAGAGAGAGAGAGAGAGAGAGAGAGAGAGAGAGAGAGAGAGAGAGAGAGAGAGATGACAAATTTCCCTTTTTCTTAGAATAAACATCCCCAAAGCATTAGATTCCTCTGCTACTCACAACATAGAAATTCATCCAAACACATGAATTTCACTGTAAGACATAGCTGAACACCACTGATTCTTCAACTACGAAGGCCTCTGCTGGTCAGGTTTGCCGTGTATTTGCATCCATTTACACAGGCTTGGGTAAAGGATTTCCCCTTCACACACCACTGATGCTGTGGCCCCAAAGAGAAAAGCAAGGCTGATACAGCTGGGCATCAGTGTTGTCATGGAAACTGCTGATAGAAACCAAAGATCCAGAACAAATACCACAAGGCATAACCTGTTCTGCCAGTCCACTGCGCTGAATTGAGATCATTTCCACTTTTCTTTTATCAACCTCCAAAATGATGTAAAACAAAGTTGACCTCAACGAGATTTGAACTCAGAACGCTGAGAAGTACTCTGTAAAGCAGCCCATCCAATGCTCTAACAATTTTAAAATAACAGAAATAACAATATTGATGAAGATTTCTTTTCCTGAGGCAAAGCAGTTATTTAAGAGGAAGATGGAGGGGGGGGTGACGATAGAAGGAGGAGGTAATAAAGTACAATGAAAGATAGGTTTGACTTCCTGGGGTGGAGTATAGAATGGCTTGAAGTCTATAAATCAAGTAGAGAGAAGGGAAAGAAATATGAGTTACTGACCATCTTGATAGCTGAATAAATGTGTTGGGGAAAGGGCGTTGTTCTCATTTCAGCAGAAGCACACATTTATCATATCTATTCTGTCCAGTGGCAAACAAATAGAACACACAGAAACAGCATCAGATCAATGATGTTAGCTCGAACTGCACAGAGTGTGCACGCTTGTATGTATCAGTGTTCATATCATTAAACCAAAAACGATCAAGTTTAAAGGAAGGAAGGAAGGAAGAAAAACTCACATGCTGAACCACAGCATCAAATTCCAGAATATGTAAGACATGTATATATTTTGCCTTACCTACACATTAACTGAAAAATCGTAATCGTTTCATACATGGTCTCAAAGCTATAAATGTTGAGAGGTCAATTAAATCGACCCTTGTACTTCACTGGTACTTGGTTTATTAATTCTAGTGCCAAGTGAAACTCCAGAGAGAAACTCGACTTGGTAGAAATAACAGCCAGATCTTATCCAAATCCCTGCTATCTTAAAAAAAAGGAAGAACACACTGAATAATGTAGTCCTAGAAACACCTGGACTACATCTTATTTTCAGGCATTTCTATGTCTGAAAATACGATGGGAGGGTCATGGCTGAAACACCTTTAACCAAAGGTCTGCTAGATCGTAGGTGAGCTGGGTTTAAAACAACAATCTTGGATAGGTATAAGGCAACATCACGATGTTAGTGTCATTTGATTGAACAAAGAATATTTTATATTTTATCATTTCATCACTATACATACGTACAACTGTACTTTCGATTCACTGGTCTTTAAGCAACATCTTTGCTGTTTGCGTAGCTAAAATTACAAGTTTATTGGGTCAAGTTAGATTTATTGATTCTCTGAATAACTTAACCTATTGATTTTTTTTTTTTTTTTTTTTAATGTAAAAGTATATATGTAATATGCAGAATGCTCGGAAAAAGCCACCGTGCAGTTGTATGCATATATACATATATATATATATATATATATATATATATATATATCAATACACAACACACACACATACATACATACACATACACGGGTTCTGTGGCTACAGTAGATAAGCGTGAAGTAAACATTGTGGAGATTAATTACATGTAGATGACAGGCAGAAACGAAAGTGGAAAAAGAGGAATTGTTTTGGTGAAAAGCGAAACAGTTACATGTGGTACGAAATTAAGATAGCGTTCGCAGGCCTACCATGCTGTCTGGTTAAAAATTTCACTATTTGTGCCTTGGGTACTTTTCGCAGGATTTACTATTTCGCAAGTATTCAAACTAAACGCTTCCTGGTTCCCCTTTCCGCGTCCTTCCTTCAAACATTGGCCGGCAGGTATTCGAGCTGGGCATCCCAACAGTTTGGCAGGGTTTGATCTTTTCTTCATGTGACCAAACTTATTAAAATAAAAATCAATCGCGGTGATAATTGGAATATTAGAAATATTTAATCCAGAAGAAAACTTCATAAAGTAATTCTTAAATTATTGACTAATGCTATAAACCAACAAACAAGTATTTGAACAACATCCTACCGAAATCGGTAAGATTATGATGGAATATTCAATTTATAATAGTACAAAGCAGTAATATCAGTAAAAGACTGGGCGATCTTTCGGTACCTGTTTTTGCAAGCAAAGTAAATATTTAAAAATTAATTATAATCTTAGATACAGGACTTCGTCAAGTATTGTTGATAAAGTAAAATATTGACTTACTTCATTCAATGTGTTTGCGCCGTTGTTGAAGCTAAACAACCGGTCTCTTGTCACAAAATGTCCTTATTGAAATTTTATTCCTACTGAGTTTTAATCTTGTAAAATTAACTATATTCTCCTCATAGAAATATGAACTTTACCAATCCATTAATCAATTAAGATATTTAACTTTACAAACAAGGTAAGTGTAATAGAAATCAAGAATTATCCTCTAGCATTTCTGAATGATATAGATTCACAATCTGAAAGAATATTCCGGAATGTTATTCTTCGAATTGAGTGTTACTTACTTCGTAATCAAGACAATCTTACTTAAATGACGTTGATTAATAGTATTTAATGGTCCATTTTAATGCTTTTTTTGAAATTTCTGTATTAAATACAAATCTAGTAAGTAATCTGAAAATCTTATATCATCCAAAGCTCTATTTGGTTAAGCGAGGGCAACTGTTTCACCCTTTCACCGTTTTGCACTAATGTATATCTCACTTCGATCTCTGCGACCCGCAAGATATATATTTATATACACACGGTAAAATTATCACTGCTGGAGAGAAGTAAGTAACAAGATATCACTTACATTGCTTAACTTTATTTCTTCTATACTAGACATTATCAATCATTTGTTTTTATTCTTTGATCTGTCCATTTGCAGCTGGAAAATGTTATTACTTCAGTGATTTCATCTTGGCTTTTTTTTTCCATGTATTAAAAAAAAAACTGTTTTATTATCAATCAATAAACATTTACTTCCTATCCTTTATCTCTTTCTGATTGCTTTCTGTTAAAATACATCTAATTCTACTAAAATATTTTTTAGAGATAACTATCTTCCTATTTTCAGTATATTATAAATTCAACAGATTGCATTAGCTTTCATCTCTGTGTTGTGAGTTTATTCATTGGTTGTGTGACCTCGCACCCTAATATTTTACTTAATTTGTCGTTGAATAAAACTGTAATTATGTAGGTTTTGTTTATATCTAAAACATAATTATCATACAGTAGATTGTGAACATTTGTGCGGTTCATCACTGTATTTTTCGTTTGCTTTGTCGTTTTTTATATTTTATCTACAACGGTCACCTTGGTAGAATTCGACGAGTTGTTCTAGTCCCCATTAGGTAACCTATTTTCATTTCATTTAATAGTTTCTACATTATTAAAATCCTCTTCATAATTAATCCACTTAGTGTTTCCATCTTTAGATTTATTTCCTCAAAAACGTTATTAAATTATGTACTATAATATTGTTTCATTCAATGCCTCATTTAATTCGCAATTCATTTTCTTCCATATCCATTTATTTTCTCTTTCAATTATTTTTCACCATTTAAATATAAATTATATTCTGGCTCGCCTATATTCTTTTATTATAAGTCGATTTATGTTGATTAACTATCATACTCCGTTACGAAAGGAGTAAGTATTGTGAAGACACGATATATATATATATTTTTCTATTAAATGGGAAGCGAAGGAAAACTTTACTCATTCAGTAAAGGGAAGGATTTTACATTACACTCATTATTGATTTCTTCCTGTATAATAAATAGCTATATAATTCTGTTAGCTACCTCCAAGAAATAACCGAATCTTCACGCCGGATATAGAAATACGCTTTCACTTTTAGCCTTGATTCCTCCCATATATACCACTGGACCGATAAAATATGATAAAAGTTTTTATTTCATACATACAGTTGAAGCAAACGGAGCCACATATCAAACATTTACTAATCCTCAGCAGTGTTTATTAATGGGTTGTTTTCTCTTTAGACGTCATGGTATTACTTGAGGGTCAACATTTCCTCCAGAAATGACAATGAAAAGAAGTAGGTGTGACCGGAAATCGAAACCGCTACGTAAAATCTATTTGAAAGCAGGTTACATTTATCCGAAGACGCTCGCTTACTCCATTCTAAACATGTTGTTTGCGAACCAACGAATAAACTTCTGCTTTAAATAACTTCTAAATATCACCTAATCACGCCCTCTGTTCTTACAAAAAAGGTGAACACGTAGATGATGTAGTCCTAGATGTACTATATCTGAATTAATGTCTGGATGTCAGGGCTGGAATGTCTTAGATCAAACCCAATTGAATAGATCTATGATGAAATGCATTCTAGCAGTGATCATCCCTTTCTTATATACCTCAGCTATATAGTATCCAGTATGCTCCTGTTTATTAGAAATCGTAGGGTGTGATTTGGGGGAAATTTGGTTGCTATTTTTTTTTACCAGTAATGCGATCAGAGAAAGCTCCCTCGAAAGCTCGATTCTATGTAACATGATACCATTATTCTGTGAAATTTGCGATTGAAAGGTCATAGTGACAATAAGTATCCTAGCGCTTCCTTCGCTGAAACTGTTGATAGCAGCAATAAAGCTATTTGGTTAACACCATATCCCTATTTGGAGTTTCTCTTATCAATGATATCTACAATATTATTTATCTGTTTACCTCAGTATTTAATCTGCAGTTGGGAGATTTCCCAATCGTCTTTTCGCTGTGTAAACTTTTTGTTTTTTATTTCGATTTTCGTCTCTTTACACCACCAAGTGAATGCAAAAGAGCTTTCCCTCTGTCTCTTGATTTTCTAAAAAAAAATTATTGTCAAATCTTTCAAAAATCACATCGTTCTGATTCAAATAACAAAAGACATATTGGATAACGTTGTCCTGGATGTACAAAATCGATGGGATGGTAATGGTTGGAATGCCTTTTATCATAGACCTTCACAGTCAGGGCTGACCGAGAGTTAAATACAAAAAAGATTACCTTACATGCTATATATAACAACCATATCTCCCTCAATTTCGCCATACCATTTTCAAAAAACGAAGGATTCATTCGACAGTGTATTAATGTGACGGGATGGTCATCTTTGGAAAACCTTTGATCATAAGCTTCCTCAGAGTTGATCTGGGGCTAAACAAATTTTTTTTTTTGTTTATGTAGATTATGCTCTCAAGTTGATCGGTTAACTCTAAAAGACAACATAAACAACTCTAGACATATAAGTATTTTAATGTTTCCTGCATTAAATGTGTTAGCACTTAACTATTGACGTTTAAAAGTAATTTTTTCTTTTTTGAATATTTGAATGCTTCTACACTAACAAGAATTCATTCTTGTGCATTTACTTATTGCCCCTCTCAACACTACATAAGCATATGCAGTAAAGTAAGTGTAATAAAACTGAAACATGTCTAAAATTATCTCCCCATACTTGCTGAACGCGTACAGTAATAATAAGCAATGACTAATATTGTTTTTCTTTGCTGTATAATTTATTCCAGTTAGCATTTTGATGCTCTCTGCATGAAACATAGGTAACTTAATGTCTTCAAGACAGATTTTGAAGAGTTTGTTGGTATTTTTCTGCCCAAAATTTAAGTGGGTTTATGAGGAAGTTATTTTCATTTTTGAGAACAAGAGGGCCTCATCATATACTCAAGGGATTTTATTTGGCTTTCTGTGTCCTGAAGCACTGCACCCAGCATATGGTGGCATATTGACAGAGTTGTTAGGGCATTAGATAACAATGTTTCATATATTTGTTCCAACTCTGTGCAATCTGAGTCCACCTTTTGCCTTTTCAATCTTTTGGGGGTCATAAAGTAAATATCCAGTCCATGGTGGTTGATTGGCGGGATTGATAGAATGTTGAACAGGATGCCTCATGGACTCTGTTCCAATGCTGTACATTATAAGATCAAATCTTGCAAGCTGTTACCAGATGGGGTTATAAAATAAAATGTGATACTTTTAGGAGTTGTGACTGACGGATAATACCAGCAAATGGAAACCATGTAAGCATAGCTTCCTTGGTTCAATGTGAAGATTGTCTGCAAACAGTATTCAATGTGTACATTCGTTTTTATTGACATTGAGGGGTCTTGTCTTGTAAATTATTTGGTCACTTCACTGCTGTTGGTGCCATATAAAAAAGACACCAAGCACACACTGTAAAGGGATTGGTGTTAGGAAGGGCATCCAGCTGTAGCCCCTATACCAAAGCGGACTGGAGCTTGTCAAACTGTCCAACCCTTGCCAGCATGGAAAGCAAATGTTAAATGTTGATGATAATGAATAGGGTGTGATAAGAAGAACATTTAGCTGCTATCTCTAGTGGGTCGAGTAGTCACATGGAGGCACCCTGATTGGCTTGTTGAGATTTAATTGTGTTAATATGTTTGTTGAGAAATGACTTCACCCGTGAATAGAAAACCAGTCTATTATTGATGGTAGCATTTTCAAAAAAGATTCAATAACTATTATTTAGAGCTAAATAAAACTGATTCATATAGTTATATTATATTTCTTGTTCTGAGAATAAAAAAAAACATAAATGAACAAGAAAACAAACATCATAAGCTGATAGTCTAGTTACTAGACTATATCAGCCATATTACTAAACGCTAGTATATTATCCACATGACTTTTTTATTATTTTTTTTTTTTTGGTTTCTTACTTCAAGATAAGTCTTGTTATTTAGGTGACCTAATTAATAGGTACAAGTATAGCTGTGTAGTTAAGATGTTTGCTTTGCAACTACGTAGTTTTGGGTTCAATTTCACTGCACTGCATTTTGTGCAAATGTCGTCTACCATGGCCCCGTGGTCAAGCAAAGCATTGTTAGTGAAATTTAGTCAATGGAAACTGAATGGAAGTCCTGCAGAGGGAGAATTCCTGTTCTTGTATTGTACACTTAATCCTTCACCTCGTTTAAGACCAACACCTGGTCCTTGGGGCTGTTAGCAGATTCCACCCTGTTACAAGCATACTGTCTGTATATAAGTTTCTTCTACTAATCACTGACCCCTGAAAAGGACTAACTTCTGTCAAAGCCATTAAAAAGAAAAAAGTTTCTATCTTGAACCAGTATTTTTTTTTTTAAGTCTGAGAGTTTTAATCCCCTTGTACTTCCTTCCAGGTCTTCTCTTCAGAACAAAGGTTTTCTAGATATGAAAATCTTGGCACTTTTTCAGGCATATTGTATCAAATGGACCCTTTCTTTAAATTGTTGAGTGTCATTTGAGGTAGATTTGTCTGCTTTTTCTAGTTGTTCAAAAGACTACCTAAAGATTCAGAATTTAGTGTGCCTGGCGAAAAATGAATATTGTGACAAAGATGACAACAAAAATAAAGAAAGAAAGAAAGAATTAACACTGGCAGAAAAGATAAGATTAATAGATGAACCATTCCGAATGAAACAGAAGAAAAAGTCAATTTTAGAAACCTATCACCCATGCAACAAGAAAGATGTTTCTGATGACAGTGGAAGGTTATAAATAAAAGTAAAATGTTGTTGTTGTTGTTTATCTGGAGGCTGGTCCAAATTGAGCAGAAATATTCTGAAAGAGATTTCAGTTATGACTATTCACTATTCTTGACTATATTATCAGAAGTGTCTGTTTTTAAATCATCAAGAGTCTGGTTTGTAGGGAATTTGTTTGATATTTCTGGTAGGTCAAGAAACTTTGTTATTTCTCTAATACTTCAGGAAAACTGCAAATATCTCAATTTCTCATTTTCACTTATGAGGATCTCTGGTTTTGTATTTGAGTAAGGAACAGTCACACAGGAAAAATGAAGGTGCACTCTTGCAACTTGAACTAATCCATGGAGTCTCTGTGTGGTTGCTTGCCCTGCTAGAAATAGTGACCAAATCACCTTCATATTACACACTATTATTTTAGAGGAAAAAAAAAAACTTAAGGACAGTTGTATGTCGCTGTTTCTAGAGCTCATTCACTTCTTGATGTAAAGATAAAAATGATAATTCTCAAGATAGAAAAAGTGATAAGTGTTTAACAAAGAATACAGTTTTCAAAGACATTTTTTCCTTAGACTGCAGTTTGAGTCCTAACTTTGTAGATTTAACACCACTTGAAATTTAAATGCTTCCGAAAAATAGAAGTTCAAAAGAAATTCTGTATTTCATAGTTTTCTATAAAACACCAATAATCGTATCATTTTCAAAATACTATGAAATTTGTATGAGTGCTGCTTGTTTAAATTCATTTTAGTACAAGTAAATCTCAGGTGGTTTCATATTAACTGACTTCTTGTTGTTATTTAATATTCTGTATACATTTTGGCATATTTCTGATATTTGTACTGTTCTTATGTTTTCTAGAATATTCTTTAGTTCATCATGCCCTCAACACCCACTGAAGTTCCTGAAGCTCATGTGCCAAACAGTGCCAGTAACAGTCTGGAGCAAGCAAATGTAAATGAACATGAGAACAGTGGTTTCCAAATAGATAAGAAGGAAAAACATTTATCATTAAACAAAGACATTTGGAATGGAGACACTTCTGACAAATCTAATGATTCAGGAGGATTTCAAGCAGAAGCTAGTAGTGCTCACTTAAATTATACTAGTAATGCTACTATAGTAATGGGTAATGGTGCACAAGAACTTACAGCTGTACTGGAACCTTCGGAAATGTTAATCAGAGCTCCAGACAGTGTACAGAATTCTCTTAAATTAGCTAGTGAAGATGCAAAGACTGAGCAACCAGTACTGACATTAAACAAACCAGAAGCAGAATTAGAAGTAAGAGAACAACTGCAGAGTAAGGACATTGAAAGGGAAGCAAAATCTTTGCAAACTGCTACATCTGATCAAGCTGAAAAGTGCTCACAAGAAGTTACATTTGATCAAGCTGAAAAGTGCTTACAGGAAGCTACATCTGATCAAGGTGAAATAAATGTTTCACAAGCAAAAGGGCTTTCAGATGAAACTGCTAAAGATAGACTGTCCCTAAATGAGGACGAAATTTTGAACAAAAGTGAAAATATTGATCCGCTTACACAAGTTGTGGGTGGAAATATTAATGATTCGAAAGCTGATAAAAAAGATATTTCAGAGACTGCTGAAGAAAATGTTTCAAATGAGCCAATGGATATTTTAGGCAATGGATTGCTTACGAAATCGGTAAGGAATTGTTTACTTGGAACTCTGAGTCCATTCATTGTTTGTTATCTTTTTATGATGCCTTTTTTTTATATTTTAATGCAAGGTCAAGTTAAAAATGAAATTACAGACGTAGAATTATGATGATGGTGATAATGATGTGTGTGTATATATATATATATATATATAACAGGCTTCTTTCAGTTTCCATCTACCAGATCCACCCAGAAGGCATTGGTTGGCCCGGGGCTGTTGTAGTAGATACTTGCCTAAGATGCCGTGCAGTGAGATTGAACCTGGAACCTTTGCCTATATATTTATATATTTCCATCTTAGTTAAGGATAAATATTCAGTTTGTGCAATTAAAGATTTACTTATAACAGGGGCTCAAGGGAAGGGCGTAGTTAATTATATCGACCTCAGAACTTGCCTGGTACTTATTTTCTGTGACCTACAGTTTTGAAGAGCGAACTCAAGTGCAACAGTACTTTTAAATAATCAGAATACATGGGTGTGTTATGAAATTTAGCCTGCTTGATAACTAATTTTGTCATCATTACATTGGTTTCTTTGCATTTTACATTTTCTGCTCTAGTTATAAACAGATATGCCATTCAGACATGTTACATACAAAATTTACTCGAGTACCATGTGATCTTGAATACAATGCAGTTAGCATTAATATAGTTTATCCTCTTGTATTATGCAGTCCTCTAAATACAGCCATGGTTATTTATATTTTTTAAGAAACCAACATGTCATTGCAAATTTTAAAACACATGAAAAAACTGGCACTCTGTCATGTACAATGACGAGTGTTCCAGTTGATCTGATCTATGAAACAGTCTGCTCATGAAATTAATGTGTAAGTGGCTGAACACTCCACAGATACGCGTTAAGAGTACTCTTAACATTGTTCTCAGGGAGATTCGATGTGACACAGATTGTGATAAGGTTGGCTCTTTGAATTACTGGTACAACTGATTTTTGCCAGTTGAGTGGACTGGAGCAACATGAAATAAAGTGACTTGCTTAAGGGCATAAAGCACTCCCAGGAATTGAGTTCATGACCTGAGGATCATGTGCTGAATACCCTAACCCAGGGGCCTGGCCAACTCAAGTTACATTGCAGGCCACTTTAATCACAGAAAGTTTTTTGAGGGCTGCTTGTATACTTTATGCACTAATTCCCATGCTATTATTACAATAATGAACGAATGATCGTTGATTCAACATGAAATATTATCGTTGCGAAAACAGTGGTATCTTTCTTTTCTACTTTTCATTACGATATAAAATTTTTGAAATGTTTGTTTAAATGAACCCATTCCAAGGAAGTATCAAGCAAGCCGCAAGATCAAAGTCTGCAGGTCTCAGGTTGGCCAGCCCTGCCTTGAGCACTAAGCCGCCCACCTTTACAAAGAAAAAACAAAACAACACATAAAGCACAAACATTAAAACTGGCTTAGTTCCTGCTTTTGTTCTGTAACTTTTGCTTAAAAGCTATTAAGTAAAGACTGTAGCACAGGTCAAAAAAAAAAAGACTGATAGAATAAGTACCAGGCTTGAAAAAATAGGTACTAGGGTCAATGCATCCATCTAAAAATTCTTCATGGCAGTGCCCCAGCATGGCCGCTGTCTACTGATTGAAGCAAGTAAGAGATGGATTGGGTACATTTTATGCCATGTTTTTTTCTCTTTATGTTTGTAAAAGACAGAATGGTCATGGCTGGAACATGCTTTTTGATTATAGATCCCTCCTGTCAGGGTTGACCTGGAACTAAACAAAACATTTTTTGAGCACCCAACCAGAAAAAAAAAAATCATTTTGCTTGTAAATTTATGATACATGAAAGATAAATGTTTCTTTTTATTGCATTTGTTTTTTAAAAAGTGTTCTTTTTTTTAATTTTAAAAATATTTTTCCTTTAATTTAGATTGTTAAAAAAGGAGACGGAGTATTAACCCGACCTTTACAGGGTCAAAAGGTTACTTTAAAAACAGAAGGTTTGCTACCTGATGGAACAGTAATTGACAAAAATGAAAGTATTTCATTTATATTAGGTGACGGTGATGTGATCTCAGGTAATTTGGATTCTTTTCTCAATTTTATTTTCATAAATATAAATTACAAATCATTGTCATCATCATCATCATCATTTAACATCTGTTTTCCTGCTACCATGGGTTGGATGGTTTGACAGGATCCAGCAAGCTGTAGGGCTGCACCAGGCTCCAGTTGTTTGCTTTGGTATGGCTTCTACAGCTGGATGCCCTTCCTAACGCTAACCACTTTATAGCATGTACTGGGTGCTTTTTATGTGGCACCAGCACTGGTGCTTTTTTACATGGGCCCCCAATTCCAGCAGGGTCACCAAGTAACTTGTGAGACAAAGACCTTTCAGCTGGGAGAAGGAGTGAAACCACAGGAAGTGGCTTTGTGCCAGGTGATATGTATATATATGTGTGTATGGATGTATAATGAATATGTATTTATGTATTGCTTGCCATAGAATGGAAAAAATGCTTCACTTCTGATGTTATTTGATTCAAGAAATGTTTGCATTATTTACATTATTTACAATTGACGGATATTTGTCCTCATCTTGTTTGTTGTTAACACAACGTTTCGGCTGATATACCCTCCAGCCTTCATCAGGTGTCTTGTGGAAATTTTAAACCCGGGTTCTCATTCCTAAGGTATTTTTCGGTGTTGTTATTGTTATTATTATTATTATTCAGGTCACTGCCTGGAATCGAACTTGGAATCTTAGGCTTAGTAGCCTGCACTCTTAACCCCAAAATTCCGAGTGACCTGAATAATAATAACATCGAAAAATACCTTAGGAATGAGAAACCAGGTTCGAAATTTCCCCAAGATACCTGATGAAGGCTGGAGGGTATATCAGCCGAAACGTTGTGTTAACAACAAACAAGATGAAGACAAATATCCGTCAATTATAAATAATGTTTGTTTTTTTTTTCTTTTTTAAAATTTCTGTTGTTTAAACGCTGTATTTTAGGTTGGGATATTGCTGTTGCCTTGATGGAATTAAATGAAGTTGCTGAATTAAAATGTGATGCTAAATATGCTTATGGAAGCCAAGGCAGGTAAGTTTAACATAAATTGGTTGAGGTATTATTTTGTAACTCATCGATTCAGCAGTGTGGCACTTTAACCACCATAACTAGGGCTGAGTAATTTCAGTTCTAGACCTCTGATCTGAAATTTATGCTTGAGATAGCTTCCAAATCTCCTTCAGACCTCATTGTATTGTCTTAAAAATAGCACAACAGAATAGGTTTCTTGCTGTTGAGGAACCATATTGTAACTCATATTATAGAAGAGTGAGTGGGAGTAACTGGGGGTGGGGCTGGAAAGAGAGTTAAAATAGTGATGAAGCATTGGTAGACCCTGAAGGTACAAGATGGTCACTAGAGGTGAGTGGGGGCAGAACAAGAAGAAGTTAAGGTAAGTAGGGTTTGCAGGAGTATATGGGGAGAGTGAGGGATGGTTGGAGATGGGAAATATTTGAAGGGGAAAATATAATGAAGAACAAGAGTTGAGGAGTGGTTGATGATAAATATATGGTTTGATTTATAACATTGATGAAAGACATTAAAAGAAGTACTGTGGTTTGGTACATCTTTCAAAGAAGAAGTATGCTGAGAATTATATTAAATGGTAGAAACTATTAATCTAAAGGGAGTTTGTTAAGACTAAATTAAGGAAACGGTTACTTTGTAATCCAAGAAATAAATGTCTCCCAGATCTTCAAGGAGTCATAAGAGGCAGTATGTTAATTGAATGAGAAATAAATCCCATTTGCCTTGAATTGAATGTTGGTTTATCTTAAGTAATATCAGGTTCTTAGTCTGAACAGCTGTGATAAGATAAGGTACAGCGTGTTTAATGTACTGTCTTAGTAACACAACAAATTACTTTCTATAGACTTGAATTCACAAAGCTGTTATCTGATAGTCCAATACTTGATCCATTGGTATAGTTACTATATCATCTTTACTCTATCTACACAGTAGTCTACAATAGAATCATCATCATCATCATCATCATCATCATCATCATCATCGTATGTAAATGATGGAGGAACTGAGGATTCATTTTTTTGTTGTGTATTTTCCGATTTGTATTACCAACTGTCTTTTGTGATATATTTTAGATTTCCTGATGTACCAAGTAATACAGCCATTGTTTACACCCTGGAACTACTCGACAAAGAACCAGGACCAAATTACAGTTTCATACCACTAGATGAAAGGCTTCTCCATGCGTGAGTATGGCACTGGTGCCATTTGATTCTTAGTTTTTCAGCTACCCCCTACATCAAAATATGGCCCTCCCAAGTTCTCCTGTCCCATGCAATCTTGCTGACAGTTTCCAGTTCTTTTCCTTGTTGCCTGTTTAGAAAATTACTGAGATGATTCTTGGTCGTACTGGTTCCCAGGAAACTGAGGTCTCTTTGCATCCTTGGACAGCATGAATACTCACAAGAGTATTGTGTTGAAGCCCATTGTGTGTGAATGTGTGAGTGTGTCTGCCTTTGAAAAAAGGTGGTGTCTGTTTATACTGTGTCATTCCTACATTATTTATATAGTTTTTTTTTATTGTTTTTATTCTTCCTTTTTTTAATTTTCATCTTTTTCATTTTATAGATCTGTCAAAAAAGAACGAGGAAATTATTTATTCGCTCGAAATGATTTTCACGGCGCTATCAACTCTTATATAAAGTAAGTATACTTGTTTCTTTTCTTTTTCAATAGTAATAGTAGTAGTAGTAGTTCTTTCTAATTTTGGTACAAGGCCAGCAATTTTGAGGGGAGGAAGCAACCCTGGAAAAATGTAAAGCAAAGTTGACCTCTGCAGAATTTGAATGACAAAGAGTTGGAAAAAATACCACTGAACCTCTTGACTTGAGCTCTAATGATTCTGCCGGTTGCCAACATTTCTTCACCACATCCATTTTTCCATGCTTACATAGGTTGGATGGATCTACTCCAGCACAGTTTTTTGCCATTTGTTTTAGGTTATTTGTCATCTGTTTTGTGAGATCTGTCATCCAGGGATCAGCTTTCACTATTTCTGCCTCTACCTTCTTTGGCCTTTCTCTTCTACGAGTTTCTTCCACTCGGATCCCTTGGCATTTCTCTTCACAACCGTCTTCTTTCATATGTATCACATGTCCGTACCAGTGCAGTCTCCTCTTTCACAAACCACATCTGATTTCTCTTATACACAGAAATCAGATGTGGTGTGTAAGAGAGGAGCTCATTCCTGCTCTGTTATTCATTCACACTTACATTACGCATCCTGCAGAGCATGTTCACCTTGTTTCTTTTCAGCCTTTGTACATATTCATTTAATCCTTTTGTTACCATATTCCTGCTGAGATGCTCTGTGTTTCTTTCAATTAATTTTAAATATAACAAAGAATTTAGTAAAATAACTTGGTTATCATTAAGCCAGTGTTAGGAACATAAGTTGCGACTAAGGTTTGGTGGAAGATTTTTATTCAAAACTTATGAAAACAAGACATTTGTACTACAGAGCCAGAGGCGGTTTCTGGCGGGTTGGAATCAGAAGGGTTAAGGCATGTACAGAGAGAAGAAAGTTTCTTCTCTTCTGCAAATTTTCTCCGTATGGAGCAAAAGCCATCAACAACTTTTCTCTACTGTTCTTGATGTTGGACTATTTTCTGCTTCTCTCCAGTTGGCTCCTTGTTTTTTTGCCCCTCTTCCAACTCCCTCGTGGGGTCATATGTTTCTCTGAAAGATGAATTGTCATCAATGCTTCTGTAACTGTTTTTTCTAGTAGGGATGTTGGTCCTGTGTTAACCCATTTTTACTTCTGGGAAGTGTCGATCCATATTAGTTTAGCATCTATCCTTTGACCTGTCCAGCATGGGAGGTCCTTACAAGGGGCTTGTACTCCCCTGGCAGAGCTCTCAGGGTCATTGAGGTATATAACCCACCACATGGAAATAAGGACCAGACCTTATGATGGTCCTACATCAATTGGTGATCAGTTTTTTAATGTCCAGTCCCTCACCGCAGTCACTTTTTACCTTTCATACTTCTTAATGTTATTCTTGCTTGGATATTACGCACACAAGGCTGTGTGTGAATGATGTAACAACACCAAACAAGCATTTAATAATAACTTTTATTTTACCACATAAGTAATATTAAGGTTAGTCGTGAATTATAAAGTTCCACAAGTGAGCACAATTGAAGGAATAATTCAGTAGTGTTCATAAATAGTTGATTACTAAAACTTTGTACTGAAGTTTGTTTAGTCTGAAGAAAATATATACAGTAGATTCGTATCGGTCAAGTATATCGATATAGCCAAGTTGAACAGAAAGTCATTAAAATGACTATTATAAACGGCAAGAGTGTGTGTCGAGCTGGACTTCAGGTTACTAAGCACTCCGAAAGATGGTGCTAAAAACAAGCCTTTATACAATAACCCTTGTATCGAGATGTTCCAGAAGGATCTAGAAGAACCTGTCGCTGCTGATTGGTCAATTCGACCTTTCATGTGAACAAGGTTGTTTCATGCTGTGACTTAAGCTTCATAATTTAACGATTCAGTTCCGGGTTTTGCTACATTTTATATTCAACAGATGATACTTAACTCATCCCTCTCTCTCTCTCTCTCTCTCTCTCTCTCCTGCTTCTTCAAATGTTTCCTCATTCAGTGTCCACCACACCTCCCTACTCTACAGCAGCAACATATTTCTTATACATGTATTATTGTTGTCTCTGAAACAGGGCCATTAGTATTATTGATCAAGAGGATAATTCTGATATAACGGGGAAATCAAACCAGATTCCTGGGGAAAAAATTAAATGTTTTAACAACTTGGCAGCTGCTCAAATAAAGGTAAATATGACTTCTTTAGTATTTCCAACATTTGTTCTATTTATATCTGTCTTGTTACTGTTGTTATGGTTACGTTTTTGATGCTGCTATCATCTGCTTTGTCATCTCAGTGTTGATATGGTCGGTTTTTTTTTATGTTACTATGATCATATTTGTATCCCTTTAAGCAGACAAACCCAACCTATCAGGTTTCCATTTTATTTTGAGAAGAAAGAAAAAGTCGATTTCTTCAAGAAAATATAAAATATAGGAAATATACATCCGTACATATATGCATCCATACACACATATATACATATATAGAAATACAAATACACATGTATAGAAATACAAATACACATGTATAGAAATACAAATACACATGTATTGGCTTCGAATTTTGCCACAAGGCCGGCCAAATACAGAGGAGAGCTAAGTCAATAACATCAACTTCAGTGTTCTTTACCCTATATATATCAAAATGACTTTGAAAGGCAAAAAGTTCCATGTGAAATGCAGCAGGTTTTGGCAAGATTGTGATGATGTTTGAATGATTAGACTACAGGTTTACACTCTATACTATGTCAACTTGTATGCTGGAAAATACCGTATTTGTCTCGGGGTCTATTTTATCTTTTCCTCCTTTAATAAACATCAAAACGTCTCTCTTTTGTTTTTGTAGATTGAAAGATACAGTGAAGCTATCAAATCTTGTGAAGAAGTGTTGAAACATGACATAAATAATGTCAAAGCCCTGTTCAGAATGGGAAGAGTAAGTATACAATAGGAATGACGACTTTATTTTATTTCGGTTATTTGTTCCAGTTATTGGACTGTGGCCATGCTGGAGCACTGCCTTGAAGTTTTTAGTTGAGCAAATCGACCCCAGTACTTATTATTTTTTTAAAGTCTGGCACTTGCTATATCAGTCTTATTTACTGGGCAGCTAAGTTACAAGGACATTAACAAACAAACACTGGTTGTGAAGTGGTAGATACACAAATATAAACGCAAAGGCAGATGCATACACACACACACACACACGTACACACACATGCTTGACAGGCTTCCGCACAGTCTCTGTCTACTGAATCCACTCACAAGGTATTGGTCAACTTGAGGCTGCAGTAGAAGACACTTGCCCAAGGTGCAACACAGTGGGACTGAACCCAAAACTACATGGTTGTAAAGTGACTTTCTTAACCACATGGCCATGTAGTTTAAATTCCTTTTAATTCATTTCTATTTGCTAAAACCTCTCTTACGCTCAAGTAGGTTGGGTTTGACTGTTTTACAAACTTAGATGTATGTATTTTGGACTTTTCTTTTTTCATTTGATGTCCTTCCTGCTAATAACCACTCAAGCATGAAAAATTTGTTTTTTTAATCAAGGGAGTTGAGTAATCTAGCAGTGCACAAGATAATGATGACCTCATAACCTTAACAATCAGTAATCTAACTTGTACTTACTACATTTCAGATTAACAAAATGTCAGTGATTAAGCTGTTTAAAATGAAGTCAAAGCACAGCATCTATTATGCTTTTTTGTCTTCATTCATCTAAGTAGCACAGTGTCCATAATCCCATTTACTTTTAGTGCCAATAATGTTAAGTTTGAATTATTGCAGACTCTTATATTGGGAGAATATAGATTTGGCAAATAAAAAAATTTTTTTAAATTACTTAGTTATAGTTAATTCTTTTGATACTAACCTTCTCAAGATTGTCTCTGGTTCTGTGATACAAACTCCTTGTTTAAAATTGGTCTAACTGAAAACTTTTTGTCGAAATTTCATGTTAGCTTTATGTTCCAAACACCTGCTTAATACTAAGAAAGTTATTTTACTAAATTCATCATCATCATCATCATCATCATCATCGTTTAACGTCTGCCTTCCATGCTAGCATGGGTAATTTGAAAGCTTAGTATGCTATCCTACGACATTTTGTATTGCTAGTCTGTGGTATTATCGCACTCAGACTTAGAATCCAGAATAGTGTTGTTTCTTGTTGACCAGTTTGACTGTGATTTCTTGGCAATGCTTAATTGTCGTTCTTTTTTCTAGGCTTACGCTGCACAAGGTGAAACAAAAGAGGCTATTGCACAGATGAAGAAAGCACTCAAATTAGAACCAGAAACAAAGGTGAGGGGTTTTTTTTCCCCATAATTAAGTTTGTGTTAGCTATTGAATGCTCTCTGAATAAAATAAGTAAACTAGGAATAATTAAATTGTTTAGAGTTAAAAAACAAAACAAAAAAACATGTTGGTTGTAGGTTAATATTGTTTCAAGAGTCTCTACAAATATGGGAGTTAACTCCAAACCTGTTTTGGTCTTATTGTCATCATCCATAGCAAAAAACATGTCATTGTCAACATACTTCCTGAAATAGTGATGAATCACTGAGTAAATGTACAAAAATGTACATTAGTGAGCTTTGAAAAACTAGATTAACTTTAGCTATCATTTCCTAGAAATTTTACATTATTTTCATCCTTCTTACCAGAGGAATTTCAGTGACTATGTGGAGAAGGTGCTGATCCATTCATAGTATTTTCTGCCTCAGTTATCTGCAAATGGCAGAAGATAGAGAATGCCGTGAACTACTAAACTACCAAACTATTGGAATCTGAATGCTAAAGGGTTAAATCTATTGTCCCAGAACTGGCAGAGTCCATTTGAGAGATTTCTGCTCATTTTTTGATGACCTGGTTACATTTTCCAGAGCTTGTGTTGACTTTAGGCTATGGTAGGAAACATTTGTCCAAGGTGTTGCTCAATGGGATTGATCATGGGACCAAGTGATTGCAATCTACTATAATAATACTCTTGTGTTTTTCTCCGTCACAACATATGAATGAGGAAGGAAGAGGTGATGGCAAACTTAGTAGTGGGAGCATTTCAACTCTGTATGTGTATGTAAAAGGGAGGTATGTGAGTGTTTGTGTATGTGTGTACAATGGAAGTGGGATGGTGAATATTCAATGCTGAAAAGAGAAATCAAACAGTGTTTCAACTCTGTGTGAGTAAATGTGTGTATGTGTGTGCATATACAAGGGAAGTATGTGAATGTATGCGTGAACCAGTGTTCTTTCAGTAACAAGTGATGATCAATGTCACATCTCAAAAGACAACCACTAGATAACATTGACAAGTGTATTAATTTGATTTACCATCCATATTTATATATAAAATACTACAATTAGCTGCCGTTTTTGATGGCACGGGGCCAGCTAGTGTTTATAATAAAAACTAAGGATGTTACTTCTACTGCAATGTTATTGTAAACTTTGTTTCAATTTTATAACCTCTTCCCTTTGAAAAATATAAACCTGACAAAATCCCATTTCTTCTTTCCTTCTAAACCAAAGGATTTGAACATGACAAAAAGAAAAAAAAGAGTATGTTAACCTTTTTGTTGCCAAATTTCTGTTGAAATATTCTGCTTTTGTTTCAATTGGTTCTGAAAATAATTAAGAATTTAACGAAATAACATTGTCATTATTTAATTAGTTTGGTGGAAGGTTTTAATTAAGATTACTTTAAAACTGGAAGATTTTCTCATAGAACAGGAGTGGTCAGGTAGGTTGATATCAAAAGGGTTAATTAATTTTTCATTGACTTTGAGTAATTACGAAGAGATTCATTAACCCAGCATAGGCACCATATTTCTTATGAAATATTCTGCCTCTGTTTCAATTGCAAGAATAAACCAGAATTTCAGAGGAATTTAGAAAAATAATTTTTTTATTCATTAAGAAGTTTTGTATCCCACAATCAGAGACGGTTTCATGTATCGAAATGGTTAAATAAGAAAAATTGGAAATACAAAGGTTGTATACTTTTAGGAAATATCCATCCGAGAGTTATCTTCGACAGTATACAGGGTTGGCCAAAAGTCACCTGACAGTAAATCAACATTCCATAAATACTTAATATTCAATTTTATTTATTTATTCCAATTATAAATGTTTAATAATTAAATCCTGTGAGTTAAAATCACTGTATTTTTTTTTTCAACATTTATCTATTTATTAGTGAAGTCTCACATAAAATAATTTTTTGTTTTAATCTTAGAATTTATTGTGCTTTTTCTATATGTGATAGTGGATTTTCATCAATGAGTTCTTGAAACTTGGTTATTTTCCCTAAAACTATATATTTTATATATATATATATATATATATATATATATATATATATATATATATATATATATAGTCATAAATGACAGAAATAGTTTGATGAAATTTTATTTTTACAATAAGAAAATTCAGATATCGCAACAAATTGTTTTGTAACTTAAGAACTTGTAAATAATTCATAAATTCATATCGTTATATTTAATAATAAATAAATTATTCACATGCTTGCTTTAAGGTAAAATGCAAAAATGCTTTCAAAATAATGCAGGATTTAAGCTACGTCCTCAGGTGAAGGAAAGTCTTTCAATTTCTGTCTTCCAAATCACAAGCCTTTGGTTGGCTGAGGTTATAATAGAAGACACTTGCCCAAGGTGCCACGCCATGGAACTGAACCAAGACCTTGTGGATGGAAAGCAGGTTTCTTGACCACATGGCTCTGCCTGTTCTTGTGAGGGCATGACATCTCACTTCTTACCATTCAAATTTGAATATAGATCTCAGATCTCACTTCCCTCATTCACAGATTGTTTAATGCAGTTCTTTCATCACTGTTTCTTCTTCTCCCCCCACACACACAAACCCCACCCCCTGCCTCAGTTATACCCATACTTATCATTAAAATTCTCTCCTGCATCAATACTAATGTAACCCTATCGGAGATGGTCACACACATGATGAAAAGTTGCTGACGTTTAAAAATGGTGATGCATAACAAAGCTGTTTATTGGTATGAGTAACTGAACAGAAAATTGATGCTGACAATGATGACAATCATCATTATCATTGTAATGTCTGTTTTTGGAGATTTTTTACTTGACACACATGAATGAAAATCTAAACTTGTGTCATATTTGCTTTAAAAAAATCATTTAAAATGGTCAAGGCACCTCTGTAATTCTTGTACAACCTTTCATTGTCATTCTATTATTGTTTCTTGATATTTCATTTTTAAAATTTTTTTTCACACTACTTGTTATTATCCATGCATAACAATATGTCCAGCTAAGTTAAGTGAACCTTTCTCTTGCCTCAATCATACACCATTCATCTGTTTTTTGTTTCTGCCTCATAAAATGCCTGTAATTTAATTTAAGCTAATTTTCATAATCATAATTTTCGATACCCCTCGCTTGCTTTAATTTTAACAATCTTTCCCCCCTGATTTCTACACACCCCCTATCTTTCCTTATTTTGCAGTGATTTCTCCTGCCTCTAGTATAGCTGTCCTTGAATTTTTGTATTGGCTGCCATTTCCGGCAGTCAAGTCTCCCTGTCCCCTGTCCTTCTTGCATCTCTGTCTTGGCTGTTTTTTCTGGTGGTCAAGTCATCCTCTTCCTGTTGCTGACTTATATAAACCCTTTCATCCATATATAAGCTATAACTGAGGAATTTAAGACTGTCTGCCCTTGGGAGCTCCTCTATGCCTATGACCGGGTTCTTATTGCTAAATCACTACCAGAACTAGAGAAGATGTAGTGTGCAAGAGAGAAGACTGTGCTGGTATGGCCATGTAATGTGTATGAAAGAAGACAGTTGCATCAAGAGGTGCCAATCTCTAATTGTAGAGGGAACATGTGGAAGGGGTAGACTCAGAAAGATGTGGGACAAAGTGATGAGAAAAGATCTACACATGTTAAGATTCACAGAGGGGATTACAGGGGACCGAGATTCCTGGCAGTTTGCTGTGCTTAAAAAGACACATCAAGCTAAGTAAAAGCATGGTTGCCCTTGCATACAGGCTCATCTCCTGCGACTCCCTTCCAGCTGAGCATCCCTAATCTTGCAGGCTCATTGGTGCTGGTGCCACATGAAACAAAGCACCCATGCTAGTACTGGATTAGAGCACCAAGTACACTCTGTAGAGTGGTTGGCATTAGGAAGAGCATCCAACCATAGAAACCAATGCCATACCATGCCAAAACAGACATGGAGCCTGAACAGCCCTTCAGCTGGTCAACTCCTGTCAAACCGTCCAACCCATGCCAGCATGGAAAACAGACGTTAAATGATGATGATGATGATGATGACGATTCTCAAATTTTGTCTTTGTCATTCTCTTGCTGTCTTTCTCTCTAGCTAGGAATTTACTTGTAGGTTATAAGATTGCTGTTATGTAACGTCTTGGGTTTCATTTCAGATTATTCATCAGGAATTATCGAAACTTACCAAAAAGTTATCGAAAGAGACACAGTCTGAGCGCAATATGTGTAAGAAAATGTTCCGAACTGATAAACCCCCTTCTAAACCCTCATCAGATTATTCGGTAAATTTCTACATTTTATTTTTATTCCCAAACCCCTTGACTTACCTGTATTTCATTATCTCATTTTCAATTCCATTATTTTTATAAATTTGTTTTGCAAAATTCCTGATGTGAAATCATGTGTTGATACAGACATTGTTATATTTTGAGAGGGTAATCTTTTCTTTTTTTTTTTCTTGCCAAATAAACACACAAGCTGTATATTCATTCTTCACTCATTTATTATTGTTCTTATTCTCCATTGTCTGGAAATCTTTTGTCACACATCTGTGACCTCTTCAGCAACTCTTCCATCCCATGTGTATCCTCCTGGTTAGTTTAGTTCATTCTGTCTTTTTAGAAAGACAGAATGGACTAAGCAGAACAGGAGGATACACATGGGATGGAAGAGTCACTGAAGAGGTCACAGATGTGTGATGAAATATTTCCAGACAATGGACACAAGATAAAATAAGAACAATAATAAATAAGTGAAGAACGAATATATAGAGTGTGTGTGTGTGTGTGTTTATTTGGCAAGAAAAAAAATGACCGTCCCAAAATTTAACAATCCAATTATTATATATCATTATTGTCATTGTCATCATTTTACACCTACTTTTCGTGCTAATATGGGTTGGATGAAGTCTCTTCTTATTCAGAGTTACTGCCCACCTAAACAGTTTGCAGAGACCACATCATGCTCACTTGTTCCAATTTTTGGCGATGCCCTTCCTAACACCAACCACTTTACAGAGTGTACTGGGTCCATTTTAGTATGACACCAACATCAAAGAGGTGGTCATGTCCTTGACTAAAGGGTCCTCTCAACCCTGCAGTAAATCCATTTATTTAAGTCTGTGTGACTGGAAAGGAATGAAGAGAGAGCAAGGAGGTGCGAAGGTGATAGAAGAGAGGTGGTGGTGACAATGCTCAGGGTGAGTGATAGAAGAGAGACAGTAATGGCAGTCACATGCTTGCTTCTGAGAGAGAGTGGGGAACGGAGAAGGAGGGAGAGATTGAGTGATGAATGGTGATCGAGATGGGCTATGGATGTCACCCACAAATGAATAAAAAGAGGAGTTATGGCTGGTGACACAAAAGGGGTAACACTCTGGTATATTGTTTATAAACAGATTTAGTGCTACCCCTTCATACATAAGTGTTTCTGGTGGTAGAGTGTGCACGGGTCCAAGACCTCACTCAAGGACTCAATGCAGTGACCCTATCCAGGATCTGAACCCCTGATCTGACAATCATGTGCCAAACACCCTAACCACAAAACCATTGCACCTTCAAAATGTGGAGATGTAAATATTTCAAATCTAAAGATGAGGTCAATAGTCTGAAAATTATAATCTTATTTGTAATGTCTTATTACAATCATTTGAATATTTTGTATTCAATTTATGTTTTTCTTTTCGTTTTGTCTTTTCAGTCTTGGAAATGGTCGATCATTGCTGGCAGTTTGGTTGTGGTATTACTTTCTTTAGGCGTTGCCTACTTCCGTTAACCAGCGATCATCTCCTAACTGCCACAATTCTCATGGGACCACTGAAAATTGATTTCAAATATAGAGCATTTAATATTTACAACTGAAAACTTAAAACAAAAAAAAAAAACCTATGCATTCTTATTGCAAAGCAAACAAACAAACAAAAAAAATAATAATCTATAAAAATCTTCTCTTGCTCCTCTTGTCTTTAAACTTTGACCTTTGACCGTGATCAGCACAATTTTTCTTTGTTGAAATTTTTTTTTAGGTGAAAGCGGAATCTTACTTTCATGATTCTTGTAGCAAGCACTATCATGTTTTCATAAAGTCTTTGTATTCATTTTGAAAGCTAAAATATCTTCTCAGGAACTTTGAAATTCTTTTGTTTTGTTTCTGTTCTGTTACCTTTTTGTTTTCTCTTTGCTTTATTTGCCTTTTTTTTTTTTTCATTTAATTTTTACATATTTTTCAAAAACCCTTTTTTTTTTTTTTTTTTAATCTTATAATCACAGTAACTTAAATTCAGCAGAAAAAAAAATGAGAAAAGAAAACTCAGAAATTTCTTGATATTTTTTTCTTTCTAAATAAATTGAGCTTATTGAGGTTAGGCAGAAGTGAGGGGGTGCCAGCTTCTAAATAGCACCTAGTTGTGTGTTTGTGTATTAATGTTTGGTTGGTTTCCTTTTGAGTGGAAGAAATTGCAACTGATGATTGTTGTTGTTGTTATATGGCTCCAAGTCAAAGTTCTTCAGAGCTACAACCATGCCCTCTTTTCAGAAATATGTAACATGTTGAAAACTTCATTATCCAATGTGTCCTTCCCTCCTTCAAGACAACAAGGTGTAATTTGAGGGAAATTTGGCAGCTATTTTGAGCAGATTGTGGGACTACATAGAGACCTCAATTATTGGCTCCAGCCAACAAGGGTGCCTGACTGACAGTTGTTGACTAAGCAGTTGTGATACATTGTCAGATGAAGTTCTATGCAAGTTGAAACAATGTATAAACTACCAAGAACTATATCAAGTCCTGTCACATTGATCCATTTAACATCATTTTTCTTTCTTTTTAACGCTAATGAATATATGGCTTTTTGGTTAAGAAGGCCCACTTAGCAAACACTTGGTTTTGGATTTGATCTCACTGCATAGCACCTTGGGCAAGTATCTTCTACCATAGCCTCAGATTCATCAATGCATTGTGACTGATATTTGGTAAACAGAGCCTGTATGGAAATCTATTATGTGTGTGTGTGTGTTTTCGCGGTCTTCACACTGATAGAATTTGAGTAGCAGTGATGTTTATATCCTCCATAAACAAAATGTCCTGCTCAGCATTTTCGCATGTGAAAACCACTGGAATAAATTATCTTACTTGAAAAACAAGTATTATTGACAGGAAGGACATTCAGCAATAGAATACTGTCTCAATAAGTTTTGTCCAAACCATGCTGGCCTGGAAAAAGCAGATACAAAAATTGTGATGATCATCATGATGAGTGTGTGTGTGTTTTAAGATTTGGAAATTTTGTTTAATTTTTATTTAAAAACTAATCATTTAAGACTAAACAAAGAACAAATATTTAAACAAAATATGAACGATAGATATAATAGTTACATGAGAAGAAAACTCCAATGTGAGGTATTTTAAATCTTGTTAAAATAGACTTTAAAATTTCCATTAATAAATTATTGAACTGTTTAAAATATATATATTGTATGATAATTATGCATTGATGTTATACATGTGATCAAAAAAAAAAATACCCTCTCCTTCTGTTATCCTTTCTAGGTCATTTAACACTTACACCATCTCTAAAGGCAACCACTTTGTTGAAGTAATGGATTAACTTGCAACTTGCATGTTAGTCCAGTCACCTCCTCTGAAGATATGAAACAAAGTGAAAAAAACAAAGGTGGGAGAAGATGAGATAAATATTGTTCATTGGCAACTTTATTCAAGAGGCAGCTGATACATGAATGCTCATCCTGCTAAAATTCACAAATCACATCCTATTGTCTTAAATTAAGGTTATATTCAACAATGTAATTCCTGATATACAAACAAAGCGTTTATCATGAATAGAATACTTTTTACCATAGTTTTGTTCAATTATTACTGATATGGGAATGCACAAGAACAACAAAGTTTATTTTGAGCCAATGTCATATGACCAGTTAGATATAGCTGCCAAATTTCACTCGGATTATAATCTACTATCTTTTATTTGGAAACAGTACACTGGAAAATGTAGTTCCAAATACACAAACAGATACCTGCAGCCACACACATGTGCGTGTGTGTGCAAAGAATACATATATCCGTATTGTATTATTCCCAACTGAAGACCACTTGGAGGGCAGCGATTCTGATATGCCATGTACTAGCAACTATTAATATACTATACATCTTGTAGTTACTAACGACTGGGCTGTTGCTGTTAAGTCTGGTTTGGTGTGTATATATATATATATATATATATATAACTAACCTGTCTTGTTTCAGTTCAGCTCTGATTAAGTTAATACTTTGATCAAAGTCCAACCATAACCTGCCTACCAAACATCAGGGGCTTTATTGTACAGTGTGCCATTTTTTAAGACAGTAGAGTTAGATTTGTAGATAGTATGGCTGCTATTTCTTGCAGGTCAAACAACCCATATAGAGGCTCCTTGTAGCCTTGTCCATCTTGTTTTCATTGTCCTCAACAAAATAGTCATTAAAATCCATGATGCCTATTCTTAAGTTGTTAAGGGGATGGTTGGAAAGTTGTTGCCGCTATACTCGTTTAGCCCAGGTGAGCTCTGAGAGTGCAGACTTAATGATCAAAGGAGTATCTGTCATGATCATCTAGTCTTTATTTCAAGGCAGAATGACATATATCTAGGGCCATGTTATTCAATGTGTCCTTCCATTTTTTAAGACAGTAGAGTATGATCTGAAGATTTGACTGCTATTTGCAGCACATTAGTCAATTATATATATATGTAGTCCCTTGTTGGCTCGACATCTGAGATGGTTGAATAATTAACTTAGAAGATTATCCTGTTTCATTAGCTCATGAAGTGTCAAGATAGAGAAGGCTGCTTAATGCTGGGTCGTGTATTTAGTTTTGTAATTCACAAATCTGACTTTTTAAGTCACTGTTGCCAACTTTTTCATTCCACTTAGTCAAATAATTACCTTTGATAAATTTAAAATAGATTCCTTTATTATGATGCCTTGCATTGCAAAACTGGCCATGTGCCTTGTCTCAAAAATATACTCTTATAAGGCAAACCAATAAGGAAGTTCTCTAAACCAGTGGGTGTCAAACGTATGGCTCATGGGCCAGATCTAGTTTGCAATTTAGTCTGTCTCTGAAATTTTTTTTCTTCAAATATTCTGTAAAATATCACTACTATGCATTTAGATTCAGAGCCTGACTAGAGTTTTGATTAACACTAATTCTAATTAGTCAAATGAGTGCATCTTAGAGAATCTTTTGTTATCTCAACCAATAAAAAAGCTTATGAATCATATAGTAAAAGATGTGACTTTCTTCATTAGTTTGACTATAAATACTGAGCCAAACAGAAGTATTTTCTTTTTCAAATTTACGCACATTTGTCCAAATGGATTCTGGTCATATGAGTGACATTGAAATAGTACATGCTTTCTGTCCATCATTGGTCTTCTCAAGAACTGTATGCATTCATTTGGAAAATTTCTATCTCATTCTCACTACAAGGACTCTTAACAGAACTACACACACACACACATATATATAAGTGGATGAGTTTTTCCCACACATCTCTGCACACAAACTTTACGCTAACATCTCATGTTCTTTCCTTTCTATGTTGTTAATAAAGTTGTTATAATATTTATTGACCCCTTTCTCCGTTTACTTTGGCCTATATTATTGATAGGGATTAAAGGGATAACCGTTCAGACCTAGCTTTTGAGATTTTAATTTATGCTTCAATCTGGTTTACAAAGCCAAACAAGTTTGACACCCTTGTTCTACTTGATCGTTCAATCTACTAGAAATAACAGCCAACTGTTTTGAAATGAGAGAAAAAAAAAGGCACACATGGATAATGAAGTTCCAGATATAGAATACCAGAGAAAGAAATAGTATGAACAGTCATGGTTAGAACGCCTTTGGTTATAGGTCTGTTCAGTCAGGAATAATGAATTCGTATTTTGCAGTTGTTAATTATGCTACACAAAAGCAATTTCTAATCATTTGGCTATATTTAACATGTCTTGCGTCATTTTAAGAAAGAATGTCACTCTCATCAACTTAACATTGACACCAATTTGAACTGGGGTTTGAATAAATTACTCAATACACATATTGCAGTGATAGTAGTCGATCCATTTCATTATAACCTCTGATGTCAATTTGTACCCATAGTCATCCCATACAGCTAATGATGCATGAAATCGATGACTTGCACAATGGATAGTTTACCTGGGGAAATTATGTCTGGTTATAATGAAAATTTATTTCGGCATGGTTGTTTTTATTTTTATTTTTTTTATACACATCCAAGGGTATCCGTTCTACAAGACACAGGTCTTCAGTATGTTTCATATCTTCATTACAACTAAGACAAAAATCGAATACGATGAAGGTCACGAGTTTGAAGAGTAATAATTTGTTAATTGTTCTAACTCTCGTATTAACACCGGATACCTTTTATGAACGTTAATTAAAGGTGAAATTGCAAAATATTTCGCAGATTTGATAAGAGATGATGAAAATATGAAACCAATTGCAGCGTGGAAGGTGTTTATAAGCCGTTTAAGAAACACACAAATATGAAAGAAATCCAGAAATGACAAAACATAGTTTTCATTTTGGTGCTTTTTTTTTTTAATCGATAGAGTTCTCTCCCTTAGACATATAACATCGTAGTGGAAAATGATTTCAATATGGTTATTAATTTGTATCTTGAGTTACGCACATCAGCGTTGGCACACTTTTTTTTCTCTTTTAGCTTTCCATTTCTAGAATCTAAGTCTTTGGTCCATAAAAGATTTGTGGCGAATGAAAGAAATCTGCTAACCAGACATATATACGCGCGCGCATGCACACACACCCACAGTACTAATGGTCATTTGGCTTACGAACGCCCAACATGCTTGAAATAGCTGTAATAATTATAACCACAATACTCTATTATATACATACGTTTGTGGTATATAATACAGTATATCTCTCGCTCCCTCTGTGTCCTTTTCTTTCATTTCTCCTGATGAAGAACTAAAGTCCGAAATGTTATGACTGGCTTTCTCCGTCGAAGCGTTAAATACCACCTGTCGAATCTTGTTATTCCTGTGTAGGTCATTTTAATGTTTCTTGTCTTTACCCTATGTTTGTAAATCTGATGACCTAGCATGCTAGAAATAGCAGTAAAACACCTACATACACAAGTACAACATACGACATAATCTTATATATATGCATGAGTTAGCCTGAAAGATTGTAAAAATAGGGTCATTTTCTATCTTCTGATTATAGATATCACACTTTAATCTGCAATCTCAGAGAAGTGGGAGAGACGATAAAATAAAGGACGAGAAAAGTATCAATAATTTATCTTCAAAGTGGAAATTTCTGATTCGCAAAATTAAATTTGAGAATTTAGATTATAGCTAGCAGGGGAGATAACTCTGATAATACTTACGCCTTGAATTTACCTCCCACTGAACCTGGAACCTTGTGGTTGAGGAGCAAACTTCTTACTACAGAGTTACGCGTGAAAAAGCGTTATTTCATATAACACCCCAAAAAGCATTATTTTCAACAATGTTAGCAAATAAGTTAACTAATTAGTGTTGAAAAAGATGCTAATGAAAAAAAAATTAGCGTTGAAAAATGTAAAAATTAAAAAAGTTCGATTTTTTTTTGTTAAACAAGCATCGTCTGCTCTTTATTCTTTTAACTTGCATTTGCGCACGCGCAAATGAAACGGACGAGTTCGGAAATGTACAAAATATAACTTGCTTCACCTGAATGATCGAAACGAATTGTTAAACGCATAGGGTATTATAAATTTTTGTTCTCATGTTTCAACGTCATTAAGTTATTAAGAAAACATCTCCGAAAATAAGATATGTATTTTAAATTGCCACACTTCGGCATTAGTCAACAAATACTTTCGACTTTTATATAATTGTCTAGAAAGACAAACATCTGCCTTCATTAATTTCTCTTCCGAAAAGATTCTAACACTTTCGCTTCTTTTTCGAAATGAGATGACACGTTATTTGTTTTTTAAGATATGTCTTATTTCCTACGATTCTACCTTAATAAATTAACTACACAATACTGTTTCCAACAAATTTATTTAATAACAACATACTTTAAAGCATTTGTTTATTCGTTTCGGTCCTTCATCATAAACTATTTTTGTACATTTCCCATTATTGTCGATGGGGAGGGATGTATAAAAACATCTTGGTACATTCAAAATACTGAAACGAAAACCAAATATTAACTTTTTTTGTGTTTTCTTTACTCTTTTAGAAAACTGCAGCTTTTCGAAATTTATACATTATTACACCTTTTATATTTTTTCATTTTAAAATTTTGTTTGCAATTAAATACTTACGAGTTACCTTGTTGATACACGTGCTTTTAAAATGGAAGAACTTTTTTTCTCTCCCAGAAACTAAAAAAAAAAAAACCCCACTAGTAAAGAACATACATGTATGTGTATATATACATACACACACACACATGTACATCTGTTAATATGTATGTAAATTATTGCAAGCTAACTTGGGAGCAACTCCGGATTAAGTAGTTAATACATGCTGGGTGAGGGAAGTGGTAGCTATTGCCTTGATTTATTAATTTTTGTATTTTTAACCCCCCCCCCCCCAACACAAACAAAATTTCAAACTTCTTTATGAGTTTGCACCTCACTCTTCCATAACTACTTCATTTCTAATGTAAAACTTTTCAAAATTTAATATTAATCTATCCTTCTTAAACTGTAAAACGGGGAAGCCTCTCAATGATCGCTTAGCTTACTAGATATAGCAACCAAATTTTCCTCAGACCATGCTGTACTGTTTTAAAATGACACACAGGATATTGTAGCCCTAGGTATATTATGCCAGGTGGTTGTTTTCAGTCAGAGCTGATCTGGAGTTAAACAGAAACGTGCCGACTTAATCCTTCATGTCTGTATATATATATATATATATATGACTTTAAAGCATTATTATGGTAACTCTTCGGATCATTAGCCTCATCTTTTGAGTAAATCTATTTTAAAGATGTAAAAAACGTCAAAGTAAAATGAACAATTACCCCTACGAAAATGACTAAATAAGCGGAGGGAGGAAAAGAAAGGACCCAAGAAGCAGAGAACTAAACCTGGCACATTGGATGTCCTATAATCGTGACGATATAAGTATCGGAAGTACCACAGAAGAGAGCGGCATGAGGGTCATTGGATGTTCGGTGACTCTGAAATTGTTAATCGACGGTGCGAGATACATTAAAACTAGTTTCGTGTCTCACTCAAATAACTTCGCATATTTTAAAATGAAATTTTGTAGATACGTTTCCGAGGGTGTAGATTACGATTATGTTGATAAAATTTAGCTTTTAAAAAAAGGAAAAAAATGGGGAGAAGGGGTTCTGATCATTTCCCCCCCCCCCATCCCCTTAACTTTGTCACCACCAATTTCCGTAATTTTAGCATTATCCAGATTTATATGCTTGAGATAACAACATTACGTAATGTACCCTCTTGGAAATGTATTTCTGCAAAATATCTATTTTGAAGAGAGTAACAAGGAAAGTCGGAGGTGGGTAGAAAATGATCCGAAACTGACTCCATCCCACCCCAAATAAATACATTTTTTTTTTTCAAATGTCAGCATAATCGTTATCCACACACAGGAAAACGTATCTCGACA
>NC_068995.1:51080327-51093219 GCF_001194135.2 Octopus bimaculoides | reverse complement strand
ATATATATATATATATATATATATATATATATATATACACACACCTCTATAATCGAAAGATTTTTAAAAAACGTAAACGTCACATATAGGTGCTAGACAAAAGACTGATTTATCCTTCACAGAATTCCGCCACAGAAATTCATACAAATAGCTTTCAAAAAGCTGATCGGAAGTTTCAAATTGTCGTCGGAATTTTTCCCTTGACTCGCACCCACATTTCTGCCACGGTCTGTGTATGCACGTCATCTCTAGGGACCACAGATTTGTGATCGCGATGTAAGATCGAATGGGTGTAAACATCGTTGGGGCCTTCATTCTTCTTTGTCAGTGGTTCTCAAGCGGGGTCCATATCACTAGCTTCGCTAGACGGGAGGTGGGGGTGCACTTTTAAAGGGGCAGTACTTTTGGGTCTGAGGGCCGCCCCTGGCGGCTCACACTCTAGGTACACTAGTGGTTCATATGACCCTTGATGGGGGAGGAGTGTCCATATAAGATTTTGTTAAAAATAGTGCCATAAATTGATTATACTTCTACAATACACAAAATATTATTTTAACACTTATTTTACATAATTCCTAACGATATTTAATTATAAGAATATAAGATCGAATGGCTATGAGGGTTCAACAGAGTAAAACCGGAATCAAAGTGGTTGACAGGAAAAAAATAGTTGAGCACCACTGTTATCTAGGTTCTCCAGCCAACACTGGCACCAGGTAGGATCCACTGCATCGTTAAATGACGCAAAATATCTTACTATCTGTTACTTTCACCACAAAACATTTCCCGGACCTTTGCCTAATTGCACTGAACAGCCCAATGGCCCTGGTTCCATTGACCCCTGAAGTAATTTCGATGGAAATATTTCTCTTTGTTTACATCCACAAGCTACTATTCAAATCAAACCGCTGTTGAGGATTACGGATAATTCCTTCTTCGCAAATTTCTCTGCAATAATTGCACCAACCGACGCACCTCGTTTGTATATCCGGATTCCCTGGCAATGTCTTTCTATGGGAAGTCGTAGGACCAACAGCAAATTAACAGATTTTACCGTTGCCAAATCAGCTTCCATGACGAATCGACTTTTTATTCTTGCAAATGTGATGGTAGTACCACACGTTGCCATTCATGTCGGCATGGTTAATTAAACTACAGTCCATATCGTATTGATTATATGTATAGGAATTTCGAATTAATCGACGGCATACACACCGCTGAATACATGCCCACGAATCGGGTATGGTACGAGCAGGGTGAGTTAGCGTACAATTCTTAGCAATGACCTGTATGGCTTCAAGGATTTTAATCGCATACACAGTGGTACGGGTAGCAAGTCCAAGACGCATGATGGTTGTGTTGTAGGACCTCCGTAATTTTGTATCCGTAAGAAAGTGCTTGGAAAATTATAGTTTATCGTCTTTCACTTTATATGATGAAAAGTAATGTGAGTAGTTTGTCCCGGAAAGTATATTCTAATTCGTTTAACTATAAAATAAAGAGTGGGTACTTAATAATAGCAAGATTAACAAAAAGTAATTAAATCTTGGTAACATAGAAACGACTACTTTTTCAGAAAAGTCAATATTCGTCATCGTTTTTTTTTTTTTTTGTTTTAATAATATTTGATTCCAAGACATGCCTTGTCGATAAAACTGATGATGAACAAAGAGTAAAATCCAAGAGTGAAAGAAATAAGAGAAAAGAAGCAGGATCGAGAGAGTAAGATGAAATCAGAACGAAACGTGAAGACAGAAAGACGGAAGAAGACTGAGTGTTTTAACATCAATGTAGCAGATAAATCACATGACCCGCTAAGACGGCGGCGAACGTACCGCGCAAACAAGTTTATCCGCACAATAGTCTAGATCTGTGTCGACACTAAAATCTTGAAAAGTAAAACCGACCAAAAAACTATCTGATAGTTACAATGGAACTGCTTAATAATAATAAGAATATTTAGAAATTCGTTCTTGACGGAAATTCAAGGTGTTAATAATTTTCTTTTTAAAGAAATACTTTTGTGTTAGTCATATGCGCATTATTCTCACTCCGGTTGACCCGAGTGAAGAGGTGGAGGCTGTACGTACATGACCGGGAGGTAGTTGATTCAAGAAGGTTTACGTTATATTTACACACGCATACACATATATGTATATATATGTATGTTCATATATATAAATATGTACATATAGACTGTGAAAGAGGATTGCGATTCTCTTTGAGATTTTTGAAAGTTAAAAAAAAAAAAGCGTCTCCCCCCCTCCCGCAAAAAACAACACAAACTGGATACTTGATCGTGAAATCTACATATAAATGGAGTGTCCGCATCTTGAGGAAAGTGCAAAAATCACTGTGCCCTCTGTAAAGTCAGAAAACCTTCCCCAGCAGTTTACTTGTTCAGGTAAAGTGTCAATGTAACAAAAAAAAAACCGCAAGCCTTTGTTTTGTAGCAAGATCCCAAGCCTGACATTAAAATAATTCCCTAAATACAGAGCACTGCCACCACCATCAGTAGTATCATAGCGTTATTATTATTATTATTATTATGTGTGGAACCGGCTTAAAACATTTCCTCTTGACATCTCATGTTATGCTTCGTTAATTTCATTACTAGACATTCCCAACCAACTTTAGACATGTGCTAACTGCAACATTCATTTCACCGAATTTTTAAATTTACGAAATCTCCCTTCTTTCATTGTTCTTCGTCATCATCATCATCATCATCATCATCATCACCCTGATTATTTGATTATTATTATTATTATTATTGTTGTTTCTTCTCTTTCGATCGCTTTCCCCCCTTTTTTTAAAAAAAATATTTCAATTAATTTTTAAACTGATATAAAATTACCCATTGTATGTTTGTAATAATCTAATTTTTTTTCTTTTAACAGTTTTTAATTTTTTTTTCTCTCTGTTTGTTACACGTGAAAGATTTTTTTTAAACAACCGCTATGGATGATTGAAACAAAAAATCTTTTGGAATGTTATTTCTTCATCATCACTGCTAACAATTAAGCTTTTGAATAACAGAAGAGATAATCT
This sequence comes from Octopus bimaculoides, assembly GCF_001194135.2. Taxonomy (NCBI): domain Eukaryota; kingdom Metazoa; phylum Mollusca; class Cephalopoda; order Octopoda; family Octopodidae; genus Octopus; species Octopus bimaculoides. Next base: position 51,090,168 of record NC_068995.1, on the reverse strand, counting down.
AATTCACTATGTATATATAGATATAGATATGTATATATGTAGTTTTCTAATTATCAGTGGCTAATTTGATCATTTTTCAATATAATGAATTTATTATGCTAGAAATAGAGAAAGTAATAAGTTTGAGAAGTGTAAGAAGGATTCAGGAACAACAAAGAGAACACTTCGCACTGTTTTGAAATATTGGGAAACGGTGTAATCGTTAAAATCCTCCCTTGTTTATTTATTCCATTTTTACAGTTCACCAATTAATACCTGTACAACAACACGAAATGTACACATGCTCTTCATTTTATTTTGTTTTGTTTTTAATTTAATTTAATTTAATTTGCTTTTATTTTTTAATGGAGATCAATTTTGTGTTGATTATTTTCAAGATTCGGTTACGATTCTAAGTAAGATTTTTTTTTTAAAGTTTTAAGTAGTAATTGGAATTAATTATATTTTTGAAATATCAAGGGGATAAAAATTGAATTTTCGTCTAATTTAATGCATGCGTATAGCTAATTAATTAATTAGGATTGTTTAATGTGTATATCTACTGTTGGCAAGTGGACAGTAATTTTGACATCAGGATGACAGTTAAAAAGCATAAAGCTAGCTTGCTACCTTATTCACACACTTTATATAGTCCCGCTTACATTTTTCTTCTTGATTTCCTTTTTCCCCTCTTCCTTATTCTTTTATGAACTTTAGTGAGTCATTGTCCCCCCTCAGGGGGTTCTCGTTGGACAAAATGGCCCCAACTATCCTTTTCCCCTCTACCACGCTCAGCTAGCTTGCTTGCCTTTTAGATTGTCTTCAAGCCAAGAGAATTTATTTTCTCATTATACATATATTTAGGCTGTCTTATTAGCATTTAATTATTGATTTGCGTATTTAAATGAAAGCTAAAATAGACAATGGATATATTTGTTTGATAACACTGCTGTTGTCGCTTAGCTCCTTTCCAGCCATGACCGTCTCATTTTTTTAAAATTTCAGATAGTGTATTATTAGGACAACATTATTATCCAATGTGTTTTAAAACAGTAGGGAAAGAAATTTGGCTGTTATTTCTAGCATGGTGGACAATCATATAGAGGCTCGTTATAATTACCGTTTCGTTGTTTCCATTATGTAAAAAAAAAATTATCAATAATTAATTACACGTTGATAACATCTAGACAATTCTAGTGAAAAATAAAAACGAAATCCATGTTAAAACCCAACAAGCTCAGTTGATCGACTACCTTCTTCAGCTGGTCTAAATTAAAACGAACATTCGGTCACTGACTCCCCACGAAGGAAAGAAACCCTTCCTTTATCTCCTCATAACCGACGCCATCTATTAAAACACACACAACAGCAAAGCTAGCGAGGGAGCCTCAACGCGGTCGCTCGACATTCTAGAGATAGCAGTGAAATCTCCAACTCGCACCCTCCCGTCTTAAATATAGAAAAGACGCATTAGATAATGTAGTCCTATATTATCCTTAAAAAGATAGAATGGCCACGATTGGAATGCTTTCGTCATAGATCAGAATGGGGAAAAATGTTTTATCAGCTGTCTTCCTGCATTCCCGGCCAGTGCTGACCAACAACAACGTATACAGCGAGGAGCTTCTAACGTAGTTTCTCGACATGCTAGAAAGAACTAGCCAAATCTCCTTTAAATCACCCCCGTCTTAATATATAATCTCTAAAACGGCAAGATGTCACGGTTGGAATGTCAGTGATCATAGATCTCGATCTGGGCTGAACAATAACACGTACAAGGGAGCTTCCACACGATCGCTTGACCTGTAGAAATAGCAGCCAACTTGCCCTAAAACGTCATTCTGTCGTCTTGACAAAGAAAAGAACGCATTGGATAATACAAGTTTCGACATAGCTCTAAAATGTCGAGATGATCATGGCTGGAATCGCTTTGTTCATAGAAAGGTCGGTCGTATCAGAGAGCTGACCTGGAATTAAATAACAGGACCGCGACGACTTAAATCCTGCATGTCCTTATATATAGATATAGATATATTCTTGTGACATTAAAATAATAAGATTATAATTAAGTAAACACGTGTCGATCGTGTCACTACGTTGTCGTTCGACCTGTTAGAAATAACAGCCAAATGTCTCAAATCACGCCCTGCAATCTTGAAACAAAAAATGGTGGGGACATATTGGAAAATTCCCGGGCTTTACAATACCTGGGGTGAGTGCGAGAGAATAGATACTTTGATCAGGGTTTGTTGACCTTGAGCTAAACAACTACTACATATACTTTGTATGTCCGAACATTATTATTATTATTATTAAAGCTGCGAGCTGGCAGAATCGTTAGCACGCCGGACAAAATGCTTAGAGGCATTTCGTCCGTCTTCATGTTCTGGGTTCAAATTCCGCCGAGATCGACTTTACCTTTCATCCTTTAGAGATCGATAAAATGAGAACCAGTTGAGCACTGGGTCGATGTGATCGACTTATCCCCTCCCCCTAACTTATTGGCCTTGTACCAAAATCTATTATTATTATTAAGGCAGCGAGCTGGCGCAGTCGTTAGCATGCCGGGCGAAATGCTTAGCTGCATTTCGTCCGTCTTTACGGTCTGAGTTCAAATAACGCCTAGGTAGAATTTACTTTTCATCCTTTAAGTATCGATAAAATAAGTATCAGTTGAGCACTGGGATCGATGTAATCGACTAGTCTCCTCCTTCCCCACCAAATTTCATGTCTTGTGCCTTTAGCAGAAAGGATTATTATTATTATTATTGTATTTTCTATTTCAATCATTTACTTGTTTATTGTTTTTGTCTTCATACACAGTTCCCTTCTCTCTTCTCATTTCATATCCCCGGGCTGTTTGCTTACCAACAAGGGGGGGGGGGTTACATTGCATGGCTTTCAGTCTGATCTATAATCTCCCTTCTGTTCCATGTGGATAAAATATATCCAGGAAGAATTTATTTTTTGCCTTGATATTCTCTCTTACAAGGGCACACTTGATTTGGGGTAAGCTTAAATTTTAATTTGCAATGTGATCAAATATGTCACATTTTCACCTTGGGAAGCCTCTCCACCACGGTTCCTTCCTAACCAGGTTGTGTAAGATGTCTTTTCAGTGGGTGCGACTAAGAGGGAAAGTATATATTACACTTTATTAAAATCAGAATAAGATTATTAACTTACCCTTAAAAATAACTTTAAACACACCAAGAACTTTATTATTGCATTGTACTATATAACTGGTTCAATTTTAAAAATGAATTAGTTATATTAGGAAATTTATATTTTCATCTCCAGATGTTGATAATACTTTGTATGAAGAGCAAAAATTAATCAAAAATTTCTTGGAGGTGCAAGGTGTAGAAAAGGTTAGGGAATCGTTACACTATGCGGTTGCATAACCTGTTTAAAATAGCTACCAAATCTGTCAGAAAGCACACCCTACGTTCTTAATTACGGAATGATACACACCTTGTAAGCAGACAAACCCTTCCTGAGCTTCAAAGTTCAATTCAAATAATGAAAATATTCTAAGGGAATGGATGGACACCATTTCAGTGTATTTGACCATTTGTCTGAGGAATCAGGCCTGAACTGGTGCTTAATATCAACAATTTGTTCTCATGCTTATGGTTTATCTTGGAGCAGAAACGTAGATGGTTTGCTTCTTGAAATTTGGTCTTTTGATGGGTTTTGTTCATTGTTATTCTTGTTGCTTGGTTTCTAAGATAAATTGTTTGGTTTCTTCAGCTCTGAGTCAGCTCTCATTGAGTAGATCCATGATCAAAAGCATTCCAACCGTGACCATCTGTCTTTTTTTTTCTCTCCCCCCCCTCTCTCTCTCTCTCTCTCTAACGCCGTATAAATACTGGACCGCAATTTACAATGTGTCCCCACACATTTTTTAAAGATGGAGTGTAAATGAGGGCGATTTTGGCTGCTATCTAAAAACAGTTCGAGCTTGGTTTTTGTTGCTGGCTGCCGATTTTTTTATTGTTCTGGCCACGATGGTGGGAAAGTTAGTATCCTGCTTAAGTTTGTGAAGTTCAAGGTAGAGGAGAGAGAATGAGTAGGAAGATCCCCTAAAACTGTCAGTTATACTATTTGGACACTGGCCAAGCTGAAATTTAATCTGGAAGAGAAATCATTAAAGAAAGAAAGATAGCTAGTATCATTTTCTTCTTTTTTTTTTACATATTCTTTGCAGACCTTATTTCTTAATGGCTGAATTGCTTGTCTGAAATACATTTATTCTTTACGGGCCAACGAGAAAGCCTCTACACGGCCGCTAGACATGCTAGAAACAACAGCCAAATCTCATTGTTGGATAATGTTTTCCTATACTCACTTTCAAAAGGATGAGATAGCGTTAAGTGGAATGCCTTTGATCACAGATCTGTTCAATCAATGCCAATCAATGTTCTCAGTCAGTACTTCTTAATCTTAATGTAATTCATTGCTACTGTCACTGGATGACGTAAAAAGAGAGACTGTTCTAATATAAACAGAAGGTAATTTTGCGCAGTAGTTTATTCATGTTCTTAACACTATCCAATCCAGCCTGTGGCTTCTTTTACATATTTCTACGAACTTGCGTATCTGACTTAATTTTTTTATTCTTTATGGAAATGACTAAAGGCAAGGACTTAATATCTTTTATCTTTTACTTGTTTCAGTCATTAGACTGCGGCCATGCTGGAGCACCGTCTTGGAAGAATTTTAGTCGAACGAATTGACCTCAGTACTTATTTTTAAAGTTTGGTACTTGTTCTGTCAGAGACTTTCGTCGAACCGCTAAGTTACAGGGACGTAAACAAACCAACGCCGGTTGTCAAGCGATTGTGGGGACACGCGCTTGCTTGCACTTATATATATATATACATACACGACGGTCTTCTTTCAGTTTCCGTCTACCAAATCTACTCACAAGGCTTTGGTCGGCCCGAACCTATAGCAGAAGACACTTGGCGCAGCATCAGTCATGTTTCTTTCTGTTCATTGATCTCAATGTCCTATTCGTGACGATTAAAAAAAAAAAAAATAGAAATAGCGAATCTGAGTTAAATATTTTATTGCTAAAATCAGAGCATTCTGTGATCTCACAACGCCCTTCAAAGGTGCTGCTTCTGCCCATGCTAAGGAACCTAGTCTAACCAATAACATTAATCTTTTAAGAAATCCATCGTTGATGGATTTATCCTTAGTATCATTTACTGAGGTGAAACATCGTTGATAAAGGCATTAGATTATTTAGTTTTGTTTCTCTACGTTTCTGAGCTCAATTACTGTCAAAGTTATTAAAATAAGTATCTATTTAATTATTGAAGTCAATTCGGTTAAGTGTAAATAACTGTTCCCTCGTATATTTGTATTTGTGATTTTGTGTTGATGTTTAAAAAAAAATAATGGATCTGGAATTAAATATATTCTTGATCTTTAATGATCCAAGCTTAAAATCCTTTGAAGTTCTTCCGAGTGAAAATTTATCGCAGTATCGTTATTTAGCCGGTCGTAAGGCCATTTTTGCTGGCTAGGAATGTTAATGTTACTTTGTTTTAAAACCAGCTCTGGAAAGTTGAAAAGCTGAGTTGATATCTACAAAGACTGAACCGCAATGAAACACTAATCTAGATACATAATAAAATATGTATTATTGAACCAACAACAAAGCTTTTTGCGCGTTGCTTGGCCTACTAGAAAGACTAGTCGAATCTGGTAGTCAAGATATACCTTACAAATAAATAAATAAAAAGGTATTGTCAAGCTGGAATGCTTTTGGTTTAACCCTGCTGGATCAAGTCTGGCTTGGATAGGATAAACATTTACATTAAACCATGGGCCACCATCCCTTTACTCACGAGCGACATTTATTAATCGTGAATGCTAAAGTAGATTCATACTTTTATTTTGAAAACGTCACCCTCTAGTATTATGGCATTTAGTTCGGCATTGGTGCAAAAGGGCAGGCGGGGGGAACAGTTCTGATATCAAACTTCATTGTGTTGTGTGCTGTGAATATTGTTTTTGCTTAATTCCATGTCAGCCTTCATCGAGCAAACCCATGATCAAAGACATCCCAACTGTGGCCATGCCATTTCCCCCCCAAATATAGTGTATCTAATACTACATGTCCTTTTTAAAGATGGTAGGCTATATGGTTTGAGGGATATTTAACTGGGTTTTTTTTCTAGTGAATTATGTAGCGGTATAAAATTACCAGCGATATATTGAATTTTATCAAACCAAAGGCACTCCTTAAATAAAAGAATCTCTTGTTTAAGACGACCGTCTTTATTTAGAAGCGTGAAAAAAAAAACCTACCATATAATAGCATTCATCTTTTTTCTAAAGGCTTGTTTTATTATGCATCATTCGTATTGAACATGTTTCTTTCATTCTGAATGTTGAAAAGCATCACGTTTGAAACTTGATATAATACACTAACTAGATATGCAGTGTTGATCTTGTAGGATAGACTAGCTTTGAAAGAATTTATAAGACAGGAATAAATATAAAAACACGGAGAAGAGAAAAAAATAGCTCTTGCTTCTTTTTATGATTGATTATATCTCAGATTTTCAATCCAAGCTGTTTATTATACTTCCTTAACCCGATTGCCATCATTACTTGATGCCACTCGAAATCCTAGACAACCCAACAAACACGACTAAAAGTTGAAAAGCAGGTTTTATTTTATTCCACCGAACGTATGATTTTCCTTTTTTTTTTTTTTTTTTTCCAAAATATATTTTATGTAGTTTTTTCTTTTCTTTCTTTTACTGGAGATGATGGTGAATGGATTTTTATTTCAACAGCATTTTCATACGATGTGTCGCCTGTCAGCACTATTGGTGTTTCATTTATAAAACTAGTGAAAAGGTTTAAGATGCTTTAATATTCTTTTATACGTCTGAGCTGGGTTGGTGTGATATTATTATCCTGTGTTATTAGTGTTTAGTTCAATCAAGTTTTATAAAATATTGAACCACTGTCTTCAATGCTCTTTTTGTTAGTGATTTTAAGGAATAGAACTCAATGACATAATATATTGAAGTCCTCTGGTGATTTTGCTTTTATTATTACTATTATTATAGTGTTATTTAGTGGGTTTTCCTGCTGTGTAGAAACTACTGTTGTTATTTGGAAATGTTCCAGTGTTTTTTCGGCTTCAATTGTATGTTTTATGTCTGAAACCGTAGCTTATCCCAATATTTCCTTAATAACTTGCATGACGTTTCCTTTCATAATAGCCAAGCCTTCTCGTCTTGTTCTGAGCAGAGAAATTGGCATTGTTTTTAAGCCGTGTTAAGGTTGAGATTCTTAAGGCGAACGAAGGAATATTAAAATTTTTTTTTCTTTCTCTTCCGATATCCATTAATAATGTACGTCACAAAGCTTCCGTTCTCTAATTTTTTTAAAAACATTTTATGCCGAATTAACAAATTATAATTATCTTATATGCTTGAACAAGTAAAATGCTCGGAGCAAGAGACACTCTTCAAGCAGTGAGTCGAGACAAACGACGGCTTGCTTTCTCACTTCACTTTCACTGTTAATTTTCCTGGGGAAAAGCATAACTGCCACAAATTCTAAATTCCATTATGTTTCGTGTTTAATATGTAAGGTTTTTATGCCGTTGTTGTTATGACTACCAGTGACGTTGCAGTTCTCTGGTATTGTTTCCTCTCCTCTGCAATAAATGTATTTAACTTAGTTTCAATGTCTGTTATAATCTCCAACTTAACATTTTTGTTTATTTTGCTTTCAGTGTGTAAAACAGAAAAAAGTCCCTGGATTTGTCTATGTTGTGGAGTGGTTAATTGCGGCAGGTAATATTCTTTTGTTTCATATCTTTTAAATTATTTTCGAGCAGTTGCGGTTCTAATTCTACAAGTCTTTATACTCAATTAAATCAAAATCTATATCATAACATCGGCGGTAGAACTAATTTATCGTTATAATTTATTTTGCTTTTTTTTTACAATATTATGTTTTGCTGTAAGGTTACCGTAGCCGTCTTACATAGTCTGTACCTGGTTTCCAAGATGGGAATTTATTTTGAGTTAATTACCAATACATAAGCGTTTTGTGTAGGGCTTCTACAGTTTCCACCGACCAAAATCATTTGCAAGGCATTGGAGGCTTAAGTAGAAAACACTTGCGCAAGGTGCCAGGCAATGAGACTTAACTCAAAAGCACGTGGTCGGAAAGCGAGCTTCTGAATTACACAACCGTGTCCATATTTTCAATTCAAAACAGATTATTAGAAATGTTGATTTAGTAAATGCATTTCCTTTATATTATATATTCGCCATGATAGATCGCTAGCCACTAAACCTTTTTCTATTTTCTATCCCTGTTTATTTCTGTGCTCCTTTCTGACGAAGAGCGTAGACTCGAAACGTAAAAGACTTTCTCACTTCCTGAGCGTTAAACTAATACATCTGTTTGTTGTTTACACACCCGTTTTCGCCTTATGTTTTTTTTTTGTAAACAGTGTTAGTGTCATTTATTAGCACTGAGTAAAGTGGTGTTAGGAATAGCATCTGGCCGTAGAAACCAAGCTAAAACAGACTATGAGACCTGGTGCGGCTCCTGGCCTTGCCGGCTCCTGGCCTTGCCGGCCCCTGTCAAGCTGTCCAACTCATGGAAAACGGGCGTTAAATGATGATGATGATACACACCTGCACGCACACTTATAATGGTGCTGAGTGTATTGGAAGTCCTCAACTTCACTTCAAACCAGTTTCATGCAACACAGTTTTTCCACGGACAGTGGAATAATGCGACTGAACTACAATAATGTGCATAATATATAATTTAATTATTACATATATAATACATAAAACACCCTGCAGACAGCGATAATCAATAAAATAGGAATAAAATTCCTCCTCTGCGGCCCGGTGGTTAGGGACCCCTCGGATAACCTACCTACCTGCCCCTCCCTAGCACCTGTCTCCCGAAATAACTCGTACCTCACACCAACCATTTCTCTCGGCCCTTCTCCTTCCTCGGTCACGCGTTGCACCTCGACATCTCTCGTTCAATGCGATCACCTCATCTACTTCCTCTCTATAACCTTCGAACGTGTTCACTTCCACTTATCGTTACCTTACTTTATTCGTTACCACCATAAAGTTGATCAGTTAAGGCTGCGAGCTGCGCATTCGTTACCGCATCGGACAAATTGCTTAGCAGTATTTCTTTCAATTCTTTATGTTCTGAGTTCAAATGCCGCCGAGGTCGTCTTTGCTGTTCATCTTTTCAGCTTCGATAAAATAAGTAGCAGTTGAGCAGTGGGTTCGATGTCCTCAACTAATTCCTTTCGCCAAAATTTCAGCCCTTGTGCCTAATGTAGGAAAATGTCTGTCGGTACCAGATAATTACAATTTACAAGATCGAGTCCAAAGCTTATCGATTGCGGAAGATTTGAACTCAAAACATGAAAAGATGTAATGAAATACCACAAGGCATTTTGTCTGACGCTCTACCGATTTGCCATTTTGCAGTATTGATTTCTTTTTATATAGTCACAAGACTTTAGATTACAAGGGTTTAAAAAAAAAGAACCGCGTCAGAAAAGAATGCAAATGGCTGCTACCGGAAGCAGTCAATTTACTAAAATCTTGAATACGGTGTTTTACTTTAAAATTTATTAATAAGGGTAGAAATTGATATTAATCAATTAAAACCAGTGGTCTAGTATATTAAAACAATCCGAAGATTAAAATTATAATGATGTTCTCAAACATGTAAATTAGCTGCAAAAATTTATTAACTGCAGAGTTATTTCCGGCCTTAGCGCGCCAGATTGAAGACATTTGGAGGGATACACTGAATGTAATTTGTAGAACTC
>NC_068995.1:51078885-51080238 GCF_001194135.2 Octopus bimaculoides | reverse complement strand
TTTAGTATTTTTTCATTTGTCTTGCCCTTTTACAGTCTGTTGTGTCGCAATTTTTTTACTGAGAACATATTTCTTCGTGGTTAGATGATTCGGCATCTATTTCTAACATATAGGAGTCCACTTTTGCTGGTCATTCCTCTTATTTTTGTATGTAATATAATTTTAATCTTCGGATTTTTTTAATATGCTAGACCACTAGTTTTAATTGATTAATATCAATTTCTACCCTTATTAATAAATATCTATATATATATACATATATAGATAGATAGATACATGCATAGATAGTTAAAAGGAATTTTCCTCATGCATGTGTATAGTTTTGGTTTTTGTATTTCTGTTATTCGCGTTCAATATTCGAGAGAAAAAACATTTGTGCAACACACTTAGGAAATGTGAATTTATGAAAACATTATTTAGTAAACAATTGCATTGTTTTTATTTTGCGAAAGACCGAAATATATTCACAGAGATTTTTATGGCTTACTAAATCATTTTCTTGATATACGTTTAAAAAAAAAAAGAAAGAAAAGCTTTAAATACGATATTCTTAGGTAAATATCTGGGGAAAGGTAGTGCAGGAGAAATGGAATTGTCTGAAACTGCCCTTCTTTTACAAGGAAGGCGATAATAAAGTCAGAATAAGTTCTTGTTCAGTCGTGCCTGAATGAGCAAGTAAGCCTATTATCAAAGGCTTTCCAACCAAAATGGTTTCTTTCTTTTTTTAATATCTAGAATTATATTTTCCAATTTATCTTTATTTGAAGGTAGTTGTTTACGTGATTGAGGATAATTTGATTGGTATTTCTTGCATGTCGAGCGACCGCATTGATGCTCTTTTCGTCAGCTCGCACCATGTCCATAAAATAAGAACATGCCAAAAGACTTCCCGGTATATGAAATTTGTGACCATGTGCCTAAGCTGGAAATAGAATAAACAAATTTTGTTTTCTGTTAGTTATAAATTATTCCTTATATTACTTCCAGTGAGAAATATGTAAACATGGTGATTTTCATTAAAAGATTATTTTTGTTTTGTTAAGCTACGTTTTTAACAGCTTCAGAAACACAAGTAATATTTAATCGAAGGAACTTCTGTTTGGTCGCTTGTAATAACAGCCAACTCTTCCTCAACATCAAATGTCTTTGATTCTCAAAAGCTGGAAAAAAAAAAAAAATAATGGTTGTTCGGTTAAGGCTGACTTGGAGCTAAATAAATATACTGAGTTTTATTGATCGTCATTATTATTATTATTATTATTATTATTATAATAAACATAATGAATGGAAACTAAATGACGTCGATAACATTACTAACTGCAATTAAATTTTGTTTTCGATTTGCATTTAGTT
>NC_068995.1:51077437-51077943 GCF_001194135.2 Octopus bimaculoides | reverse complement strand
AACATGTCGAAGTTTAGAAACAAACTGGTTCGAACCCAATCCGGGACTAGGTACACGTTGAAATATTGTAAATACACTCTAAAATCCTAAAATCATAATCTTACGAAAAGCCTTTTGGACATACCCACACGTGTGCCCTCCCCCCGCCAACTTTGTTTCCTCATAACTTTCAGAAAAATGGATGTTTTTTTTTATGGAAGATTCTATAAATACCTTTCAGATTATGTAGATTATGATTATATCGGAATTATATATACATATATATCTTGGGGCGCGTACACATACATACTAGCATACATCACATAAAAGGCTCGAAATGTTGAAATCAGTTAGGTATGTGTGCACGCCCACCAATTTTTTTTTTCACTTAAATTCTTAAATAATCGTTACCTACACCGTTTGAAAGGTATCTATAGGAAATTGTCATTAAAAACATATCCTTTTTTTTTTTTTTTTGAAAGTCATGAGGAAACAAAGTCGAGTGAAAATACACTTGTAGGTACGCC
>NC_068995.1:51067183-51076343 GCF_001194135.2 Octopus bimaculoides | reverse complement strand
TTTTGGTGGCCAGGTGTTAACCATATTTCTTTTATAAACTTTGCATATTTCGGTAACTTTTTTTTTTTTTTGATATAGCAGCGATAGGACAGGTTAGTGGTGGATATTAAAATAGCCGAGGGCATAAGAATAAGATATTCGGTGGTTCTTGTTAACTTTAGGGTTTGAAATAGATTTCTTTTTTTCCTTCAAAAAATAAACACTCCGATTCGTGTTTTTTGCGCATGCGCGTTAGCACATGCAGTAATCTGTAATGAAATTGAGTACAGTCCATGAATACGTAGTATTTTAGTGTTTCATATAGAGTTTACTGTTGAAAAGCTGTAATTGGGATAAAGTTTTTTTATGCACGAGGGAAAATTTAGGGGGTTCAAATCAAAACAGGAAAAAATTAAATTGTTTCAGACCGTAACGTACGAGATACCCGATATCCAATATCGGGTATCCATAGATCCATAGATGGAGTTAAGATCCATTGCAGGTGTTTATTGTGTTTCTACATCGGTTAACCTCATTGGTAGGCGGAGGTAAAGAATACGCACACCACCCGTTTTCAACCTTGGGTGTACATATTCTTTATCTTTGGTGTGTGGATAATTTACGTTGTTTTGTTTAGACCCTAATTGAATACATCTATGATTAATGTCATTCCAGCCTTGCTCATCCCGTCTTTTTGGTTACCTAGGACTATATTGTCCAATGTGTTCTTCCTTTCTTAAAATCTTAAGGTGTGGTTTTAGTGCTATTTCCAGCAGGCCTGTGCTACTCGGTGGTTAACTTATCGTTTGTCTACACCCCAGTTTTCCAATTTTATTTTGGCTCGGAACCATATTTTACGGACAATTTCTACCACCCTAATTTTTTGAGAAGACATTAAATGAATAAAAAATTGTTTTAGAAAGAATTTATTCTTGAAAAGGAGAGAAATTATTCTGAAAATAACAGAAAGCTTTTCTTTTATAAAATGAATTGAATTAGAAGGTATTCTATTTAGCGGTACCCAAAAATTTTTTACAGAATCCACTTTAAGAAACCCCAGTCTGCATTGTAAGTCCAGCTATCTGTCAAGGAAAAGGAACCAGAACATCTGGCAGTGTTACTTGAAGTTGTCTGATATTCTGTCTAGAAAAGGATTTATCTCTCATCTGGACGTGCTTATTCTAAAATGTTCATATTTAGATTAAAATCTTAAAATTTCATTATATTACATGAATGGTAACTTAGGATTTTCATTGATCAAACACAATCGTGAGTTTACAAATTTGTAAACGAACCAATGGCGGGCTCTACACGGCTCTCAAAACTTTTGTAGATAGCAGTCGCATCTCTCTCAAATTGCACACAACGATTTCTAAAAAGGAGCAGGACATCATCATCATCATCGTCGTTTAACGTCCGCTTTCCATGCTAGCATGGGTTGGACGATTTGACTGAGGACTGGTGAACCAGATGGCTACACCAGGCTCCAATCTGATTTGGCAGAGTTTCTACAGCTGGATGCCCTTCCTAACGCCAACCACTCAGAGGGTGTAGCGGGTGCTTTTACGTGTCACCCGCACGAAGGCCAGTCAGGGGCTACTGGCAACGGCCACGCTCAAAATGGTGTATTTTATGTGCCATCCGCACAAGAGCCAGTCCAGGGGCACTGGCAACGATCTCGCTCGGAAATCCTACGAAGGCCAGTCAGTCTGAGGTAAACTATGTCTGAACCCCACCTCCAACCTCTCTAATATCGTTGACCATTGGCCTTCTTGATCTGAGTCTAAACAACATCAATTTGTCAGTCCTGGTTTAGGGCAACCGTTGGTGTAATGACTCTCTCAAGACACAAATTCACATCAAGAACCTTGCAAACCAAACTCAAAAACAAAGGCAGATGTATATAGTCATGCAGGAATGCCTTCAGTCAAAGTTTAGTTCGCCTAAAAAACAAATTTCAGAGAACCTCTATGTGGTTGCCTGACCTGCTAGAAATAGCTGCCAAATACCTTCAAGTTATCCCATAAAATCTTTGAAATAAATAGGTGGGGCACAATATAATTGTATCATAAAACAACAACAACAATCTTCCACTCCTACTTCACTCAGTTCCAGTGTCTGAATCAACTGGGTAACATTCTCCACATGCCTGACGATGACATTAATGAGCTCCCATTTGTTGAATCAGCTCAGCTTCTAACTGGGACAAATGATTAGGTAGTATCTGACAAAAAACATGAGGTGACAACAATTCAACTGATAAAATAAGTACCAGTTGAATATTGGGGTCGAAGTAATTGACTCATCCCTTCCCCAGGTAAAGGGGTAAAGACCTCCTTCGGTCATGATTGACCATGGGATTGCTCTTAGAAAGTTACCCTCTGAGCCACAAGTTCAAGCAAGGTTGTTTATGGAAAACCAGCTGTCGCCATGCATACCAGCCTCCCCTCTTCATGCCACCAATGTTTGGCCAAGGGAAAGGCAAAGGGGCTGATACAGCTTGGCACCAGTGACATTGCAACTCATTTCTACAGCTGAGTGAACTGGAGCAACATGAAATAAAGTGTCTTGCTCAAGAACACAACATACAGCCCAGTCTGGCAATTGAACTCACAACCTCGTGATTGTGAGCCCGACACTCTAACCACTCAGTTATGTACCTTCACCAGCCCACCCCCCACTCCACTCCCAACATTCCAAGGTCTTGTGCCTATGTTAGGAACAATTATTACTGACATTGTCACATTGCTGAAACCTACATCTTTGCATTCTGTCGACCTGTCCACCCCTTCAGGTTATAAGATTTGTTAAATACCCACTCCCACCCCCACCCTCCTCTTCTGGCCTTCAACTGCAGTTAAACACCACAAGGTAAAAACAGGTTGTTTATTTTAATGCTAGAATATGAAAACATTTGTGAATGTGATGTCATTTCGAAAAAGCCAAGTACCAAGCTTACAACTTCTTATTAACATTAAAAAGAGTAAAAAGCAAAGGTGACCTGTTTTGATATAAACTCAGAAAAAAAAAACAAAATGAAAACAAAAACTGAGTTTAAAGATGTTTACACCAACACCACTTTTCTTTTAATGAACACAGTATATTACTCATTTCTCCTGTAATTAATAGCTTTTCTGAAATAATCTGGAGGTGATTGGCTTAGTGGTTAGGGTGCTGGCAACGGCCACGCTCGAAATGGTGTATTTTATGTGTCACCTGCACAGGAGCCAGTCCAGTGGCACAAGTGCCAGGAAGGTGACGTTGGTAACGATCACGCTCAAATGGTGCTATTTATGTGCCACCGGCACGGAAGCCAGACAGCAGCTCTGGCAACGATCACGCTCGGACAGTGCTCTTAGTGCTCCACTGGCACAGGTGCCATCACGCAGTTATGTGTTTAGGGTCAATTCTATCGCACCGTAGACATTACGGACATTGGGAGTAGTCAGTGTACTTTAGTATTTTGATTTCCAGCCTAGGTTCAATACCACAGATATTTGGGCAGTGGGTAAAATCAATTATGTCGACCCTAGGCCTTCACTGCTTCTTATTTTGTCGACTATGTAGTAGGATTCGAACTCAGAGCACAAAGGGATGTAACAAAAGCATTTATATTTTAGCACGTTTAAAAAAACTCTGTGTGTTTCTTCCAAGATAAATTTAAGCCTTATCTAAATTATCTTATGTCTTTTGTCAGAAATGTTTTAATTACAAATTGATGTAATTCCTTTATGTTTATTAGGTGTTGAAGCCCATCCTGCAATAACAACCCAAGGTTGTTTCCAATGGCTGCTGTTGAATTTAATCACACTTTCATTTATAGAGTGATAGTGGAAGGAAGGGAAATAAAATCAACAAAAATAGAAACCAAAGCCTCATTGACTGCATTTATTTTTCCATATAGTTACTAACGTTGTTAATAGACAAGATAGTTGCAGTTTGGATTTCCTTATGCTCTATCTATTTCTATTGATTGTTTAGTACCAGGTCAGCCTGATAAAGCAGATCTGTGATTAAAATCTAGCTATGGCCAGACATTCTTTCTGAGACTATGGCCTTCCTTTTTTTTGTAGATAGTGGGATTTGACTGCTATTTCTAGCAGGTTAAGTGATGACATGAAGGCTTCACTTGTTAGTTTGTCTGTCTATTGGTTGTTTAGTACCAGGTCAGCCTGATAAAGCAGGCTTATGTCTAGAGGTTCTCATCTCTCACTCTGAAATATCTTTTCTGGTTTGGAAGTGGCTGTGTGGTAAGTAGCTTGCTTACCAACCACATGGTCCCGGGTTCAGTCCCACTGTGTGGCACCTTGGACAAGTGTCTTCTACTGTAGCCTCGGGCCAACCAAAGCCTTGTGAGTGGATTTGGTAGACGGAAACTGGAAGAAGCCCGTTGTATATGTATGTGTGTGTATATATATATATATATATGTGTGTGTGTGTGTGTGTCTGTGTTCGTCCCCCAACATTGCTTGACAACCGATGCTGGTGTGTTTACGTCCCTGTAACTTAGCGGTTCGGCAAAAGAGACTGATAGAATAAGTACTAGGTATACAAAGAATAAGCTCTGGGGTTGATTTGCTTGACTAAAGGTGGTGCTCCAGCATGGCCGCAGTCAAATGACTGAAACAAGTAAAAGAGTGTGTATGTCGCATGGGGTGTCAGGAATGAAGGCTCTTGTTGCCAGGAATGTGGCATAAGCAAATTTAAAGACATCTTCACAACTGTTACTGATAAAGATGATGATTTGTGACTTAAGCACCAAGTACACAAATTTTCGAGGAAAAGAGCTCTGTGCTTGATTGGTCCTTATTGACCCATCAACACATTTCCACTGTCTCTTTCGTAAGTTGAACAGCAAAGCCAGTTTCAATGGTTGATTGAATTAAATTCATAACCTGAAATCATGAGTTCATATTTCTTGTTCCAATGTCTGTGTGTGTAGCTAGAAGAAAACTATCTGTTGTAGACACTAATGTACCACGGATATATCCCACTAGTGCTAGTAAGGATATGTCTGTCTCTATCCACGAAATGTCCCTGATTGACAGATGATAGACATAACCTTGCTTTATGAATTGTCATTCTTTTAATTTTTACCAAAATACGAAGTGTGATTGGATTTGTTTGATACTTGGAGAAATCCAACTAGACGCCCAGCTATTATCTTTGTAAATAATTTTTCAATTTTTCTTGTGACAAAGTGTCATAACAACAGAGAAAAGTGTGTGTTTTCTTTAAAATGAACATCAGAAATATGTTTATTTCATGTCTTTCTTTCAGATTAAAGTCAAAACTTAATTGCCATTATTTAAAATACTAATTTAATTGTCTCTTGCAACAAGCTACATTGCGTCTGTTTGAACTTACGAGTTGTTGATAGAAATGACATACTTGTTGAAATTAGGCTCTTGAAAATAGTAACTAAATAATGTTTAACTTGTTCATGGAATCTATTTAAGAGTTTCTTTTTTCTTTTTCTTTTTTTTCTCATTTCCGTATAGTTGGATTAGTAGAAGAACATCAGTCAAATGCTTTTTGGCTTTTGATTCTGTCCATTGACATTCTGAGCTCAGATCTTACTGACTCAGTTTTGCCTTTTGCCCCAGGGATGATAAAATAAGTACCAGTGTGTTGAGCTATATTCAACTGTACTCTTGAAGTCTGTACTCTGTGCAATAACTGGAAAGAGTAAAAAAAAATATCAAAACATCTCACAAGGTTTTTTTTGTGTGTGGTTTAAAAATATTCTACAATCTTATTGATGACTTAAAAAATAACTTCTAATAGCAATGAGTGAAGGCACGTGGCTTAGTGGTTAAAGCATTCGACTCATAATCACAAGGTCATGAGTTCGATTCCTGGAGGCATGTTGTGTCCTTGAGCAAAACACTTTATTTCATACTGCTTCAGTCCACTCAGCTGGCAAAAATGAGCAGTGTCTGTATTTCAAAGGGCCAGCCTTGTCACACTCGGTATCGCACTAAATCTCCCTGGGAACTACATTAAGGGTACACATGGCCATGGAGTACTCAGCCACATGCACATTAATTTCATGAGCAGGTTGTTCTGTAGATTGGATCAACTAGAACTCTCATCATTGTAACTGACAGAGTGCTAGTTAATAGCAATGACTACTGTATTTTATTAATGTTAAGGGAAACAGCTGGTTTGATATGTTTAAATCAGGTAACTTCTTTAATTAGCTGCACTTGTTTGTAGTTGTTGAATTAGTTTGTCAAGCAACTACAGCAGCTAGCTATAAATATTGTGCAAACTATGAGAACATATCCAAGCTACAAATAAAGCAAGCAAGTAGTTTGTTTTATATGAGATTGAATTCTTTGCTGCTCTTGTTTCTTGCTGAGAAATTTATAAAGATTATATAACATGCACTAAGCTGTACATTGGCAAAATCCTTTGAAAATTAGAGCATTGCAAATTTTAGTTATAACTCTTTACATTCTGAGTTCAAATCTGATTGAAGTTAATTTTGCCTTTCATCCTTTCAGGGTCAGTATAATCAATAGGACCAAGCACCAAAAGGCTAAGCACTTGGCTATTTTATCAGATGTAGTGCATGAATAAATAAATAGTTGTGATAGTAGTAGAAGTAGTAATGATGATGTTGATGATGATATTTTACCTTCAATCATTTGAAGAAGTACACATGACATTTATAAGTAGATTCTCAATCTGCTAGAAATAGCAGCCAATATCCCTCAAAGCACACTAACTATTTAAAGACAGAAACACGCATTGCTCAATGTGGTTCCATATACAATGTATTTTGATAAAAAGAAACTTGTATTGCTATCACTAGAATGCTTTGATAGTATGAATGACCCGGGGCTAAGCAGTGAGGAATGATTGACTACAACATATTCAATAAATAAAGTTTAGTAAGTATTAATAAGTTGTGTGTGCATCAGGTGGGCTGAAACAGAAGTTGTAAAGAGTTTGCTTATAAAAGAGCAGCTGACTGGAGAAAGAGTTGGGGGGGGGACTGAGAAAACAAGTGTGTCTGAAGGTTCATGGTTATAATATGGTCTTTCGGTATATATAAGCTGCACACACATGTAAGGGTTAGAAGATTCTGTAAGAAAATATTACCCTGATTTATATAATGCAAAAAAGCTCTATACAGCTGGATCCTGTTGTATAAGTTTGAAGTTTTTATTTATTTAATAATAATTTCATAAATTATTATTATTATAAAATATAATATCATAAATCATCTGTATTTAAATGCTTCCTTTTTCCATCTAAAGGTCATACTTATTTCATTCTCTTCTACTTTGTAATTTTGTATTCCCTTTCTTCTTTAATTTTTAATCTAATTTTCAAACAAACATTATTAATGAAATTAAGTTTCAACAAAATCAATATTTTGTTAATGAGACACAGAAGTCTATTGACATAACAAGAACATTGTTCTGACTGCCTTGATGTGTAAAAACGTCTGCTGCTTTGCTGTATAACGTATCACTCGACAAGGCCGATGTAAGAATCTTTAGGTGGACACTTGACCTGTTAGAAATAGCAGTCAAGTTCCCTGCAAATCACATTAAAAAAAAATTGGAAAGAAATATCGGTGTTGTTGCCCAAGATGCATAATATCTGAAATAAGATGAAGGCCCGGGCAAGATCACCTTTGATAATGAAGCCTTTTCAATTAGGGTTGATCTGGAGGGTGAGAAGCAAAGTTCACATAATATCTCATATATTGCTAATGCCCCTTACAGATGGATATGAACAGCATATCTTCCATTTCTTTACCACTGTAAACCTGAGAGGCCTTGTGCTGGTATCAGAATCTGTAATGTTAGGTGATGTATATGATTTCTTTGTTGGCAGAAGCAGCAGCATATCTAGAATTTCATCAATACCAAATTAATACATTTGAAAATAACAAGGCCCATGTCTCATTTTTTTTTTCCTCTTTACCATGCTCCCTCTCTATGTGTGTGCCTCTTTCAGTTCTAAGTGCATTGACTTCCCTTGGAATATTATATGCAGCAGCCATTACAACCGATGCTGCTGCTGCTAGCAACTGTAAACGTGAACTGGTTTTAACTCTTTGACAACAGGATCTATAGTTAGGAGCAGTCATAGGTAGGTAGTAGGCATTAGCTGCAGGCAACTGAATAATTGCCAATAAAATTTCACAGTTAGAATAGTTGTATATCCTTTAGGCATTACGTGTTCTATATAAAGTGCTAGATTATGAATGCTAGAGGGAATTAGTAACATTAACATTCATATTGCAAAGAGAATGTATATATGTATGTATGTATGTATATCATTATCATCACCATGATCATTTAGCATCTGCTTTCCATGCTGGCATAGGTTAGACAGTTTGACTGGAACTGGCAAGCCAGAGAGCTGCACCAGGTTCCAGTCTGATTTGGATGTCCTTCCCTAATGCCAACCTCTCTGAGACTGTAATGGGTGTTTTTCATGTGCCACCGACACATTTTACACATATGGTAGTATATACAGTGTGCAATGGGTAAATTGTCGCCATTTTATATTTTTAATTTTGTGCATACTCATTGTTTGTTTTTGATTTTGTCGACTACACAGTATAGTCGGGTCAGTTGGATACTGTCTGTGAGAAAACCAGCACCATGATGCAATTCGCTCTGCCAGTAATTTGGAAACGACATGCTGTACTGCTTGGCATTCATATCAGAAGCCCCAATACAAACATTTCAGAGTGTTTGGGTGTCAATCTGAGGACAGTGCAAAGGATCTAGAAAAAGTTGAATGAGTCTAACGGTGATTACAAAGGTACAGCAGCTTGGCAAACTCACTCTGATTGTTCTGATAAGAAAAGAACTTCTGAATTTGTTGGTGAGATCCAGGCCATAATTGACAACAATCCCTCCAAGTCAATCGGGTCCATCACCAGGGATATGGGAGTGTCTGAGTTTCTCATCAGGCAGGTAATGCATGAAGACATTCAGTATTCCTCATACAAGATGAGAAAGGACCAATTTTTATCCCAAGCCATCAAAAACAAGAAGAAAGACCATGCCACAAAGCTTTTGAACAAACTCAAGCACCCCTTCCAACTGAACATGCTTTGGTTTTTCTCAGACGAGAAAAAATTCTGCCAGGATTAGACAGTGAACACACAGAACAACTGTTGGCTTGCTGTGTCCCCAAAACATGTACC
>NC_068995.1:51057609-51066985 GCF_001194135.2 Octopus bimaculoides | reverse complement strand
G
Organism: Octopus bimaculoides; assembly: GCF_001194135.2. Taxonomy (NCBI): domain Eukaryota; kingdom Metazoa; phylum Mollusca; class Cephalopoda; order Octopoda; family Octopodidae; genus Octopus; species Octopus bimaculoides. Next base: position 51,066,984 of record NC_068995.1, on the reverse strand, counting down.
AACAGGACTCTGCACCATGTCACACAAGCAGGAGAACCCACAGAAAGAATATATTTTAAAATTCTATTTGTTTTATTGACTATCACAATCTCTAAGGTGATACCCCAGTTTATGGGAAAATTGTCTTGCATGGATCCGGTTCATAGTATGAAAAAGGCTGGAGAATGCTGGCTTAGAGAACTGAGCATTTGATCAAATACTTTATCCTAATATCTACACCTTACCATTCTGAGTTCAAATTTTTCGACTGATGGTAGAAGAAATGCCAGTAATTAGCTAGTGTTACTTCAATCAGCTTCATGCATGTTACAAACTTGGCCTTTTATTCTGCCAGAAGAAAATAAATACTTATTAAAAGAAGTTTGATTATCATTCCTGATGACGATTAAAATAGATTTCAAAAAATTTCTTTGAAGTTAAAAATTGAATTAGAATGTAATTAAGAATGAAAAACAAGCAAATAAAATAAATTAGAATTTTACATCTTTATATATAATAGATATATATGAAAATATGTTCTTTGGAATTTACTTTCAAATTCAATAATTAATTTAAATATAACTGTAATAAAATCCATTTTTCTCGTATTTTCAAGCTTTATGATATAACAACAACCATTGATAGTAGTGGTAGTTTAGTTCCAGGTCAACTTCGATTGATCAGACTTGTGATAGAGACACTCCAGCCATGCCGATCACATTTTTTTCCTAGGCACACTGCACTATGACCACATTATCCACTGTGTTTTCCCCTTCTAAAATGACATGGTGTAACTACTATTTCTAGCATGTGAAGCAACTGCACAGAGGTGCCCTTGAAATCAGTTATGTTGCTAAGTGAAAAATTCAATTTTACGTCATCGTTTTAACATCCATAGCTGCATGGGTTAATAAGCATGGAGAAAGTGGGTGTTAAAATGAACCATTCTTAAAAAAAAATAATAAAAAACATACAACATCTTTATTGATTTCTTACTTAGTCACAATATTAATTATTGAAACGAAGGAGTGTATGGGATTGAATGTGATGACTCCAATGCATTTCTAGAACTTATTTTTATTGACGCAAGAAGAAAGGAAGTGTAGTGTTTACACTTAAGCAAAATTTCAATATGGAACCGAGAGAGAGAGAGAGAGAAGTAAATGTTATTAAATGTTGTTGTTCTATTTCTCTGTTGACTCAGTCGTCTTCACCACTTCAGCCAGAAGATCAGTGAGTAAAATGACTTCATCATCGCCACCGTCATCATCATTGCTATTTAATGTCCGTTTTCCATGCTGGCATGGGTTGAATGGTTTGACAGGATCTGGCAAACCAGAGGACAGCACCCAGCTCTACCGCCTGCTTTGGCATGGTTTTTTGTGTGGCTGTATTCCCTTCCTAACACCAATAACTTTACAGAGTGGACCGGGTGCTTTTATGTGGTACTGGCATCAAGTTACTACCTGGCCACTAAATAACTTGGAAGACAAGACTTATTCAGCTGAAGGAAGGAATAGAATTGAGGGAGGTGGTTTTGTGGTAGGTGATGAGAGGTTGGAGTATGAACAGTAGGACAGAAATAGGTGTCTTGCAAATAGAGAAGAAGTATGGCTGGCCCAGTTGGAAAAGTAGAAGGGTGAGAGAGAGAAAGAGTTGTGGCTGTTTTTAGTTACATCTTCTTAGCTTGAAATTTAAAGTCAATGTTGATGGTATTGGATGTAACAAAATGTAATTAAATACTACACGGTATTTGTTGCTCATCATCTTGGTTAGTCTTCATTACTCTATAAAGAGCATAGGGCTGGTTTCTCTGGTGTGTATATTCCTCTATGGATGGGACCCCAGTCCATCGCAGGATTACTCATTTTTACCAGTGGAATGGATTGGAACATGAGACGAAGTATTTTGCTCAAGAACACAAACATATCACCCAGTCCAGGAATGAAAACCACAATCGTTGAATCCTGCATCCAACACCCTAACCACTGTTCATAACTTTACTATTTCAATAATGTGGAGGTGCAATGACCCAGTGGTTAGGGCAGCAGACTCGCAGTCATAGGATCACAGTTTTGATTTCCAGGCCGGGCGTTGTGAGTGTTTATTGAGCAAAAACACCTAGAGCTCCACGAGGCTATGGCAGGAGGTGGTGGTGAACCCTGCAGTATTCTTCCTGTTTCTGTTGTACCTGTATTTCAAAGGGCCAGCCTTGTCACACTCTGTCATGCTGAATCTCCCTGAGAACTACGTTAAGGGTACACATGTCTGTGGAGTGCTCAGCCACTTGCATGTTAATTTCATGAGCAGGCTATTTTGTTGGTCGGATCAACTGAAACCCTCGTCATCGTAACTGACGGAGTGCCAGGATTTCAATAAGCTGTCTATATTAATTGTATGTGTGTGTGTATGTATATACATACATACATATATATATATATATATATATATATAAGTCAGTAAATAGTGGGGTTGCGTTAACCGCACGTGGAGAAATAATAGGAAAATGAGGAATAAGGCAGAATACTAAACTGGAAGCTTTCTAACCGGCTTTCATTGCTCAGCAAATTTTCAAAAAGGAGAATGAAAATGTTTTTTACAAAGAAGTACAAAATGAAGAAAATAATATATAAAAAAATAACTATACCAATACATTATATTGTCTTTGAGCTTTTGAAGTTCAATGGTAATCCATGTATATAATAGTTGGAAAAATAAGGATGCATGAGAATTGAGAGTTGTGTTAGGTTTAAAAAAAGGAGCTAAAAGTTTGTGTTAAGCAGGAAGTGTGATGTCAAAACAGGAAGTGTGTGTAAGGGGAGACAAATGTTTTTAGTTGGAGTTATGAACTCTTTTTCAACAGATAAACTTCCGGTTGAAAAAGAGTTCATAACTCCAACTAAAAACATTTGTCTCCCCTTACACACATTTCCTGTTTTGACACCACAGTTCCTGCTTAACACAAACTTTTAACCCTTTCTTTAAACCTAACACAACTCACAATTCTCATGCATCCTTATTTTTCCAACCATTATCTAAATGGATTACCATTGAACTTCAAAAGCTCAAAGACAATATAATGTATTGATATATTTATTTTTTTATATATTATTTTCTTCATTTTGTACTTCTTTGTAAAAAACATTTTCATTCTCCTTCTTGAAAATTTGCTGAGCAATGAAAGCCGGTTAGAAATCTTTATTAAAATAAGCTTCCAGTTTAGCATTCTGCCTTATTCTTCATTTTCCTATATATATATTGTTGCTATTATGCTATTATGTAAAAAAACGTTTTGTTTTTTTTTACAAAAAATGAAAAAATAGTTTCACCATTCCATAGTAAAACAATTGTACTACACTTTGACAATCTTCATATCTTGGCATCTGTAGCAGCTGGAGACATGATAGTTTGACCAAAAGAACCAGCTATTGCAAGTAAAAATAAATATTGAAAAAAATACATTTGGCCAAATTTGAACATATGACAGTTTTACATAATAGTAACAATATGTGTATATTATGTATGTATATATGTGTGTATATATATCACTTTCAGTGACTGGTCTGTCTGTGTTGGGACATCACTTTCAGGATTAGTAGATAAGGTCTATCCCAGGACTCAGCTTATTTTGTCAACTGTTAATTTACTCAACATAGCTACAAAGCTAGTTTTAACTGACGTAGGCATACACACAGACACCCTCCATGCATATGTGTGTTGTGTGTTTGTATTCATGTACATACATAGGTTGTAAGGCAGATAAACACAATTAGGATTGACATATATATACACACACACATAGACACATATATACAGAAAGATAAACTCATAGACATACACATACACATAATGTATGTATGAGTTTATCTTTCTGGATATATGTATCTGTCTTTTTCTCTGTGTGTGTGTGAGAAGCTTAGTTGTGTTTATCTGCATTACTATCACCATGGCAGCTTGTCTTGGATTTCCCTTGTAGCTACTCTTGATGCCGTGGACGTAAGTCCTGAATTAAGGATTTGGAGTTTACAAGTTCAAATTCACTTGAGCACTACTATGTGTTTTCCATACTGAGCACATCTCGTTCTCACCTAAATAATGTATCTATGATGGGTTTACATAGGTTCCTTCCATCCATCACATTCCACTTAGAAAGACATGGATTTTTTTTTTTTTTTTTTTGATTTTTTGGAGTGGGGTCTTGAGAAAGGAGCAGAGCTAAAGGCCTTTACAGGTCCTCTTGTCAGTCTATTTCTTTCTCTCTGTGTGTCTCTTTCTGTATTTTTCTTCCCTCCTCCATATCTTCCATTTCTTGCTTTTTTCTCTTCCTGTGCTCTTCCCCTCCCTCTTTTACCCCTTACCTTTCCCTTCCCACTTCCAGTTTCTTGGCTCTCTGGTCCTCTCTGCCTTTCTCACACACTATGCTTTATCTATAATTGTCTGACACACACACACACACATTCTCTCTCTCTCTCCCTCTCTCTCTCATATTCCTCTTCTTGTCTTCTCCCCCCCCCCCACACACCATTACTGTTTGACTATTCTATCTTGCTCCTACCTCTCCCACATTCCATGCCTTGCCCTAATCTACTCTGCTTTACCCTGGCAGTAATTACAGACAACTGATTGATAAGCACCTGCGTATTTATCAGTCTGTAGATCTGGTAATTCCTGTTTCCTTGGCTCTGGCCATATGCTGCAGCCTGCTTCTTATTGTTAGGGTAATGATTGATTACCAACAGCCTGTTCAGAGTGGCTGGAGGGAGGGAGGGAGGGAGGGAGGGCAGTTTTTGTAAATACAACAGTTTTAACATTTTGGCCATCAAATCAAGTTGCAAGAAAGAAGCAGTTAAAAATACATTTAAATACTTTTAGATGTCTTTTTGTTTTGTTTTTTCATTTTCTATGTTTGTTCATGTGTGTATGTCTATCTGTGTCTGTATGTGTGTGTTGTTGCTTAGCCTCAGGTCAAGTGTTATCAAGCAAACATTTAATGAAAAGCATTCCTGCCATGACCATCCATCTTTTTTTGCGGGGAAGATAACCTCATCAAATGCCTCGTGTCCTTCTTTATATATAAGTCAGAGGGGTAAGATTTGAGGGAGATTTTGCTGCTGTTTTTAATAGGTTGATCAACTGTGTAGATGCTTGAGTAGAGAATCTGGTGTACAACAGGCATTCAGGAGGCAGAAGTGTGGAAAAGAGTACTTGAAATGTGGTTGTTATACTTAGTTGTCAACACAGCATTGCTGAATGGCTAAGGAGTTCACTTTGCAATTAGCAAGGTCCTGGGTTCAATGCCACTGCACAGCATGACCCAGATTTTATTGGAAAGATGGAAACTGTGGATGGAGTGTAGACGTAATTCAAAGATCCAGCCTCTTTCTCTCTCTCTCCCCCTTCCTTTTCCTCTTTTTAGGTAGATAAGATAAAGTACCAGTCAAATACTGGGGATGATTTCATTGGCTTCCTCTCCATTTAAAATTGCTACCCTTGTGCCAAAATTTGGAATATTATACTATATTGTATTATGTTATTTCATATTATATCATAAGGTGGCAAGCTGGTAGAATCATTAGTTTCTTTCGGTTTCCATCTACCAAATCCACTCGCAAGGCTTTGGTCAGACTAAGGCTATAGTAGAAGATGCTTGCTCAAGGTGCCATGCAGTGGGACTGAAACCAGAACCATGTGGTTGGGAAGCAAACATCTTGCTACACAGCCATGCCTGCACCCAAAAAATAGAGAAAATAATTGCTTTAGCTGCCTGCACTGTGATTGAATATTTCAATGTGGCATGTATAATGAAAAGATAGAATGTGTATAATATGGCACAAGGAAGATTCTGCTGTTATTTCTAGCAGGTCGAGTGAACACAGAGGATCCTTCATTGGCTTGTACAGACAAGGTATATATTAATGTCTATGTGGTTAATTCACAAAATGTGTGTAGAGAAACCAGGACTTGACCTCCCCTGAGCCTAGCTGCATATATTTTATCACTTTGCACGCTGGTGACAGCCTTTTTGACTTCTTCATATCTGTCAACATCTCTACTCCTGCTCCCAGTTTGTGTGTTTACAACCGCCTTCCCATTGCTTTGTGTGGGGACGGAGACAGGGTTGATGGGTTGATTTCCACCACCACCACCACAACTATTGAATTTGATTTTTCATTGCCATTGCTCCTCTGCCTACTACTACTACTACTACTACTACCACCACCACCACCACCACCACCACTAACAACCGCCCACACTTAAATGCTCCCTTCCCTTCCTTACACTACTACTACTACAATTGTTACCATTTTGGTGGATGGGAGAGCTTCCACAGTTGCTTCAGTATGTAAATTTTATATATAATATAATATAATATATAATAGGTGCAGGAGTGGCTGTCTGGTAAGAAACTTGCTTCCCAACTGCATGGTCCTGGGTTCAGTCCTATTGTGTGACACCTTGGGCAAGTGTCTTATACTAAAGCCTTGAGCTGACCAAACCCTTGTGAGTAGCTTTGGTAGACGGGTTCAGTCCCCTTGGGCAAGTGTTTTCTACTATAGCTTTGGGCTGACCAAAGCCTTGTGTGTAGATTTGGTAGACGGAAAATGAAAGAAGCCTGTCATATATACATATATGTATATGTGTGTATTTTTGTATCTGGTGTTTGCCCTCCACCACTTCTTGAAAATCAATGTTGGTGTGTTTACATCCCTGTAACTTAGCAGTTAGACAAAATATACTGATAAAATAAGTACCAGGCATAAAAAAAGAAAATAAGAGAAAAAAGTACCAGGGTCAATTCAAGTGACTAAAATCCTTGGCTGCAGTCTAATGACTAAAACTAGTAAAAGAAAGAAAGAAAGAAAAAAAGAACAAAGAATATATGTCTGATACTGTTGTATATTTGCTCATTGTTATCTTCTTTCTCTTCTTTATTTTCCTCATTCCTGTCTTGTCTTCTTTCTTCTCAGATATGTTAATGGTCATGCAAGGAAGCACCAAGAAGAAGACAATGAACGTGCACATTCAGTATGCATGGATTGTGATAGTTATTCGGCCTTTTGGTAAGTGCACTAATCTTATACATCTTTTGTGACGGTATTTCATTTTGTTTCCACTTTTATTTTAGAATATTATTATTTTATGTTTTTTTACTGGTTTCAGTCCATGGACTGTGGCCATCCTGGGGTACTGCTTCAAAGGTTTGTGGTCAATTGTATAAATTCTAATTCTTTGTCTGGTAGTTATTTCATTGTTCTTGTAAGATACGGTAATACGGAGAACTGTAATATGCGGAACAAAGTGCGATTCACCTACATCTCCTGCTTACTGCTTGTTTACAGCCACATAGACTGAAAACAATGGTCCTTTCATTATCGTATTTCTGTTGCTAGACATGGCTTTTGTTTCAATTGGTTATGAAAACAATGAAGAATTCAGTAAAACAGCCGTCATTATGAAACTGGTGTTTGGTTATTAATTAACATAAAATTTTGGTGGACAATTTTAATTTAGATCACTTTGAAATGAGAAGCTTGTGTCACAGAACCAGGGAGAGTCTCAGGTGGGTTTGGGATCAAAAGGGTTAAGAATCAAGTTGGATAGGCCTCAAACTCATCACACCGTAAATGACTACTGGTAATTTTTGAAGCATTCCGCTTTATCAACCCTGCTAGTTCCAACTCACTTCTTTCATTTAGTATTTTAATGATTTCAGCCATTTGGAATACGGTCATACTGGATGAAGCAGCCAGCATGTTATTGTCTTCATTTTTATTTTTTTATTGTTTAACAAATTTTTATTTATTACTAATGAAGAAAATTAAAATTTTTCACTGCTTCATTATAGGAGTCTGAAAAAGAGATTTGTACAAAATTATAATGAGTTTCCTTTTGCAGTACATGTACTAAATTTAGACAGATATAAAGATATAATTAATTTAAAATAAACTGGAAATCATGAATAATTAGTTCAGCTGTAAAGATTCCAAGTTCTATTAAAATTCCAATTATTTATCTGTTTAATTTTAAAATACTTTGAAATATTTCTGAACGCATATGTGTGTGCGGGTGCATGTGCGTGTGTGTGTGTAGTGTGTTTGTTCCCCCTCCACTGCTTGACAACCGGGGCTGTGAAGTCGTAACAAAAAACTTTGACTCCGACTCGTCTACTATTGGCACCTCTGACTCTGACTCCTCTATGTAATTAAGTGATTGTGGGCTATTTTACCGACTCTAACTCCAACTACCCCTTAATTGTTTCCAACACTGACTCCACGACTCCAACTCCGCAGCCCTGTTGACAACCATTGTTGATTTGACTACATCCTTATAACTTAGCATTTCAGCAAGAGAGACTGATAAAATAAGTGCCAGGTTTAAAAAAGAACAAAAAACAACCCCTGGTGTTGATTTGTTTGACTGAAAAAAAAACCCTTTCAAGGCAGTGCCCTAGCATGGCTGTTGTCCAATGACTGAAACAAGTAAAAGATACATATTTGCTCTTCTTCCTACAAGAATTCTCCCACTGTCATTACATGGGGCTAATTTTTTTGTTTTAACTCAATAGTCTGAACATTCATTCACATTACATGTCCATACTCATACATATATTGACTGATATGGTTAATATTCGGTTGCTTGATCAGCTTTGTGCTCCAAACATAATAAAAAAGAAGAAATGTGTGGTCAACATTTTAAAGATGGTGGGAAAGTTGTTGAGGATATTTGGCTTGGTATTCAACTGGTCGAACAGCTTTGAAACTGTCATTAACTCAAAAATAATAGCAGTTGTTGATTGAGTAGACTTCTAATTAAAAGCATACTAACTGCAACCATCCTGTATTTTATTATTATTATTATATTGGACGATTAGTTATTTCTAATAGATTGGAATGCACTTGTAGAGGTTCCCTCATTACTTCAAATAGTACCTTAATATAATATGCTTGACTCCTTTCACTATATTCTCAAAATAAAAATCATTCAGTCATTTTAGAAGTACCTATGACTGTTGTATCTAGTATCTCCTCTATTTAAAATAATTGTGTATTTGAGGAAGATTTGGCTGTTATTTCTAGTACTTGAAGTGACCACATCAGGGTGCTCCTCATCAGCCAAACATACATATTGTTCTTTAGCACCTGGTTATCTCTGACCCCAGCAGGCCTGTGAACAAAGGTATATATATATATATATATATATATATATGCACACACACACACACACGCAGGGTGTCTACAAAGTCTGGGTACGTAGGGATTAACACATACTTTAAGAAATTATTTTTTCTTATATTTAATTGTTTATGTTATGATTTTATTTACTCCATGTACCCAGACCTTGTGGACACCCTGTATATATATATATATATATATATATATATATATATATATATAT
>NC_068995.1:51054964-51057582 GCF_001194135.2 Octopus bimaculoides | reverse complement strand
ACACACACACACACACACACACACACACACACACACACACAGATTTTCATATCTAACATCCTAATTCACCTTTACCTGATTTTCTACCTTTGGCTTTCTCCTTCACTTTTGCACCAGAGCATTCTTATCTATTTATTATTAGTACATGACCTCTTGTTTTATGAATGGCATCTCTTTTATCAAAATGCAATTATATATGTGCAGGCATGGTTGCGTAGTAAGAAGTTTGCTTCTCAGGCACCTTGGGCAAGTGTTTTCTACTATAGCCTCAAGCTGACCAAGGCCTTGTAAGTGGATTTGGTAGATGTAAACTGAAAGAAGCCTATTTGTTTGTGTGTGTGTGTGTGTGTGTGTGTGTGTGTGTGTGTGTGTTTGCATCTGTGTTTGTCTCCCACCACTATTTGACAGCCAGTGTTAGTGTGTTTATGTCTCCATGTCTTAGCAATTTGACAAAAGAGACCAGTAGAATAAGTACTAGGTTAGTATAAGTATATTATTATTATCATAGTGTATATATTTGTCTCCTACATATAAACTTAAAATATGTTATTTCATTTTGTATGTATTCCTTCATCACCTTTTATGTTTCTTTAGTAAAATGCTGATTTCCTTCCAAGTAAATATTCATTCATTCCTTGTGTTATACATTATTGCTCCAACTCTCTCTCTGTCTCTTCAGTTTATCTTGTAACTTTTTGTAGATATAAACTCTATTATCTCTAAATATTCTCTCATACTTCACTAATTTAAGTTTATTTAGCTGAGTTGTTGGCATTTACATTTTATCTTTACACGTTTTTGTTTTACTTTTATGTTTTCAGTTTTTGGTATTTTTACTTAATGGTTTAACATTTTTTTCAATATTTTGTTCCCTTAAATTGCGTGAATAAACTCTGCTAACCCCCAAAAACTTTGTTACATCATATCAAACCTCTCCAACAAAACCGATTCTTGCATCTCTCTATCTATCTGTCTGTTTACCTCCCTCTATCCCTCCTGCTCTCTTTCTTTCGTAAAGGCCAGTGGCCTAATGGTTAGGCTGTTGGACTTACAATTAAATTGCGGGTTCAGATCTTAGACCAGGCAGCATGTTGGTCCATGAGCAAAATACTTCATATCATGTTGCTGTCAACCTCAACTAATAATGGTTTCAAATTTTGACACAAGGCCAGCATGTTTGGAGAGAGGGTCTAGTTGGTTACATCAACCTCAGCGCGTAACTGGTACTTATTTAATCAACCCTGAAAGGATAGAAGGCGAAGTTGACCTCAGCAAAATTTGAACTCAGTGATAATAATAATAGTAATAAACAACTGATGGACTTTTTAACCAATTTACTCCTCCCCCACTTCTATTTTTTTCTTTCCCCCTTCCCCATTCTATCTATTATAGTGTAAAAAAAAATTAGGTTTCCCTACATTTAATTTGTGTGCATTTAGCTTTGGTTTGGAGATCTTTGTTGGTTAATTGAAACCTTTCTCTTGTAACGTCTTCAGCTTCTGGCGTTAAAAAATTTTCTTTTTAAAAATAAATAATTTTAAAAAAACATTTTAAGGTTTTTAAATAGTCAATACAGTAAATACAGCTTGGGGAATAATGAACAGATGTTGTTAGCATGAATGTGGTGGCGCTAGTGAATAAGACCCAGCTCACTTGATCGTAGACATCTTATAGATGTATGGATTAGCTAATGCTTTTTTTTTTTTTAGTTTTTTTTCTTTTTTCTTCAGATAAACTGTGTTATTGTTTATTTGTCAGTTCCTCTGCCCCCTTCCCTTATGGCCACGTATCTGTCTGCCTGTCTGTTTGCCTGTGAAGCCATGTCCATACGTGTATATATTTGCATTTGAGGCATTTTTCTATGTGCTTATGTATGTATGTATGTATGTGTGTGACTGATGTCTGTGTCAATGTGTGGTATATCTGCATATAGACGAATAATGTTGTAAGTATTCTTTTCTCCTTCTGCACTCACGTCTATACATCTAGACACACACTCACACATGCACAGTATAATAGCATATTACTTGGACAGTTATCTCTTCAATTATCTCTGTAGCTTTAATCAAACAATTCATCCAAATTACTCTCTGGAGTTTAAAAAAAAAATTCAAATATTCCCACCCCCTAACTAGTTTAAGAATCAATAACTATATTTAGTAGTCGGTTTTAATATTGCCCTTAGTCAAATATATTTGGTAGTTATTGATTGTAATGATTAAAGTCTCCACTTCTCAGTTCTGTTGTTAAGCAGTATTCAATAATTTGTTTGTACTTTGATGTTCCTCCGCCCCTTCCCCACCACCTTTTTCTTTTATGATTACAAGTTAATCCATTCCTGGAGAAAACTTGTAAAAACTCATAAACCTGGGGTCTTGTAAAGCAGGCCCTCGTAAAGTGAGGAATTTATATGATTAGTGAGTGCCAGTATCCGTTGGGTTGAAGCAGCCCCTATGAAGACTTAGCCTGTAGATCTAGGGCATGTTGTGCTGGAGTAACCTCTCCAAGTTATAGCCCCAGAGCAAAATCTTTGTTGTTAGCTCTATTTATAGAATGTTATTTCGATGATATTATCTGTTGTAAAAGGGGTGGGTGTTCGAATGCTTACGTTTTGTGCA
>NC_068995.1:51051121-51054954 GCF_001194135.2 Octopus bimaculoides | reverse complement strand
GCACTGAATTATAAATGGTGAAGTTTGATGTCATTCGTTGCAAGCAAATTGTCTGCTCGCTCTGTGCTTTCAAAGGCATGGGATAAAAATCCCTTGTTTCAAAAAGAAGTAAGGGTTAGTGACTGAAAGGGTAACCAGCTGTAAAACAATGTCTCAGTAATATGTATCTGTCTAACCCATGGTAGCATGGTAAAAAGGTAGCTAAAGCAAACACGCACACACATACACACACATGGATTTATGCAGCTTTAGGTTGTTTCAAACCAACTTAAAAGCTGCTAGCTGTTTTTTTCCCAATATGCCAATCACTACCAATTGTTATTACTGTTAATGTACCAGTTGTTACCAACATTATTATTGCTATTAACTGCCACAAATCCTATATTCCTACTCTCTACTTGTTTAAAACTACTCATGTCCATTAGCAACCATTTCATGTCCTTCTAGTCTTTTATTAATAGTATCCAATCGATTGGCTGATTGTCTGATCAGTACATATGGTGGGAAGCCATTCCGTAATATCATGACATTTTCAACTTCAATAGCTGCCTGGTTCTTCAGCATGGCAGATCTTCCAGCGGAAGACATCCAACTGTAATCTCTGACTGCCAGTAGGAAGGTCAATCAAGGGTGCATTGACTGGTTAGAGCTGAGATTGCTAACAATGTGACGTAGTTGTTTTCATGGAATTCAAATAGAATCAAGCAATCCTGCCTATTGTTAATGTGTGTGTGTGTTTATGGATGAATATATCTACAATGTGAAAATATGTATGTATGTATATATGCATTTGTGTAATGGCTAAAGTTTTTTTTTTTATAAAAAAAAAGCATTAGAATAGATTGCAGTTCTCATTTTCTCTCTCTCTTTTTTTATATATATTTTATTATTTATGCGCCCTTTTTTAAAGCATAGCTATGCTCATGGGCCCAGTTTCTCGGTTTCTCTGGCATATGTGTTCCCCCCAGCTGGACGGGACGCCAATCCATCGCAGCATTACTCAAGAAACAGGAAGAAAGAGTGAGAGAAAGTTGTGGCAAAAGAGTACAACAGGGGTCGCCACCACCCCTTGCTGGAGCCTCGTGCAGCTTTATATGATGATGATTATATATATATTGTGTCTATATAAGCGCATGTGTGTGTGTATATATATGATGGCCTCTCCTGTCAAAGATGACATATAAGTGCTCAGCTTTTGCCAAATGATTTGCTTATAGTGATCAAATGTTCGTGCTGCACGTTAGCTTGCTCTCTCCATTAAATTAATGTGGTCTGAACCATGTGTCAGTTATTGAAGGGATCGCAGAGTGATGCAAGATGGAAGTGTTTTGTTCAAGAACACAATGCACCACCCAGTCTAGGAATTGAAATCACAATCGCTAGATTATGAGTGCAACACCCTAACCACCAGGCCATGTGCCTTCACTGTATATATATACTTACACACTCACATAATGGTCTTCTGCACAATTCTTGTCTGGCAAATTCCACTGACAAAGCCCCATGTTGTGACACAAAGTATTCGCATAGGTTATTACACACACTGTGATTGCAAGTAAACTTCCTTTCTTTACACATTTCATGTCTGTGTTCAGTTTTTGGCTGTTATTTCTATCCGGCTGAACAACCATGTGGATAGCTGCTCCCTTGTTTGCTCACCATCCCCTATTATTCACACTTGCGTTGCAACACTCCTGTGTTTTATTTGACTTCTTTACGATGATGATGATGATGATGATGATGATGATAACGATGGCGGTGGTGGTGGTGTGAATGCTGATTTTGTTTAGTATTTGTCATCTACTGCACCTCTAAGATATGTGGAATCACATTCTAAAGTCACATTCCACCTCTTAAGATACATGTCTTTTTGTTGGCAGATAATGATGGATGGAAACCCCTTTATTTGTATTTGGAAACAGATGGGTCCCCTGCTCTCGATTGTTACTCTTATTATTTTTATTATTAGTATTATTATGTGATCTTTCTCTCTCTTTCTCTCTCTCTCTCACCGCTCTCCATCTTTCTCTCTCTCTCTCTGTCGCACACACATGCACACACATGTGGGACTGATGGCTAATATATATATGCACACATAATATACATTCCCGACATGCAGGATCTGCGATGAAAAAAAGAGAAAAAGAGAAACAGTTCAACTGCCATCATTCCACATGTATCGATAACAACAGAAAGTTATCTGTAGAAGGCTGTGTGTGTGTGTATGTGTTATGTATCTGCGTGTGTGCTTGTGTGTTAGAAGTGGAGATGACAATTTTCTGATGTAATATTTCTTTTTCTCTAGCAGTGTCAGCATATGTGAAATGACATTTCCAGAAATCATTACTCATAACTCTTAGCTAAAAAGAAGGAAATTTGATGTTTTATTCATCAAGCTTTCCATTTTAGCTTTGTATTCTCATTCTCCCTCGCCCCCTCTCTCTCTCTCTCCGCCTCTTGCACTCTCTCCCTCTCTCTCTCACACACTTCACCTCATGCACCCTCCCTCTCATAAATGTCTGTGGGTATGTAGATATATATATATATATTTATGTGTGCGTGTGTGTGTATATACATATATATATATATATATATATACATATATATATATACACACATATATATATACACACATACATACATACACACACACATACATACATACATACAGACAGACAGACAGTGAGAGAGCAATCACTTTTTCCTATTTTCTCATTCAAAATACCGAAGATAATGAATTTTTTTTCCTTTCTCATCTCCTTTCTTTTATTCTTTCCTTTTTCTTTCATCATTGTCTCTATCACCTTTGAATACTGTTGTTGTTGTTGTTGTTGTTTAAGCTGGCATTTTATTATTTCAGCCCCCACCTTCCCCATCTGAAAAGCTTCCCACCCCCATCTTTCTGCAAAAAGAGATATTTTTTTTCCTCTCCCTCTTCTCTTCTCTTCTCCTTATTCTCTTTACCTTTCCTCACTTTTTTCACATTTTTCAAGCTTTTTCTCTTTCTTCTTTGCTACTCTTTGTTTTATATACACACACACGCATATACAAACACACACATACATATATATACATACACACCCATGTATATGTATATATATATATATATATATATATACATACATACATACACATGTATATATATATATATACACATGTATATATATATATATATATATATATATATATATATATATATATATATATGCACATACACACACACATGTATATATATATATGTATAGGTATGTATATTATGTGTGTGTATATACATGTACATATATCGATATACGTGTGTGTGTGTGTGTGTATATATATATATGTCTATACATGCATATATATGTATATTTATATATATATATGCACATGTGTATATATATGTTAAATGATGATACATGTATATGTATGTACATATACATGTGTGTGTGTGTGTATGTATGTATGTATGTGTATATATATATATATATATATATATATATTTTCTTTTTCTTTAGAGAATATTTATCTACAATCAGCCTTGTGATTAGTTGCTCTCTATACTCAGCATGACCACTACCACTACCACCACTACCACCACCACCACCACTACTTCCATCACCTTTATTACCACCACGATCAACACCACAAGTACTATCATTGCCACAACCACCACCCTCACCGCCAACACTCCGCCACCATCACCCTTGTCACCCCCTCATAATCACTGTCGCTAGCTCTACCCACGACCATCAACACCTAAATGGAACTGAGTTGATTGATTCAAAAATGTATCTTGATTATTAAAACCTTTCTCTCGGTTTTGTTTTGTTTTTTTTCTGCATATACTTCCAGCT
>NC_068995.1:51046047-51050231 GCF_001194135.2 Octopus bimaculoides | reverse complement strand
TATATGTATGTATTATATATAGTCTATGTCAATGAATATATTATATGCATGTGTATATATATATATATATATATATATATATACACACATGTATGTATTATATATAGTCTGTCAATGAATATATATATGCATAGTACATAGTATGAGGTGTAGAGAATTCCGGAAAGTATCCCACTATAAAACCTGAATTAACTTGGTTCTTGTGTTTTGAGTGCTCATGCATGGAACGGAGTATATTTGGTTCCCACAATGTAAGGATTAAAACTAAAGTGGTGCACTTTAGACCTATTGAAATCTCTCTTGTGCTAAGTGGTTCAAATTTGAGAATGACATCTTTAAACCATCAAGTGTTTTAAGAAAGTCAGGGAGAGGGTTAATTGATGAGACCTGTCTGTTTATCCTCTTTCCTACTGTGAAATATAAAATGCATGGCTTAATGCTGTATGTTTGTGTGTGTGAGAGAGAGAGACAAACAGACATACAGAGATGGGGGCTCACATTACTGACTGCATTTTAAAAAAAGACACGCCATCCCATCTCATCCATGGTTAGCTGGTGTTTCAATTCCACAGCCATCTTTTTGAAGACAAAAGGAGCCTGGTGGATTGATCCTTACAATGATCATTACCATGAGATACTTTTGAAAAGGTTTCTTATGAAATTGGGTTTAAAAATAGGGGTTAAAGTGTTCAGCCAATTTGGGAATAACTTCAGTGGTGTTAGGTGGATGGGGGAACCAGCATTTTACATAGTACCTGTGCAGCTTCAACTTTTGGATGTTGATGTTTGAGGAGGAAATGTGGGGAGACAATGGGTCTAGTTATGAAACTCAGCTGGAATGATGAGTTCATGTGGGAGTGGGATGCATTAGTTAGGTTAGGTGTGGTGGTATACATGTTTCTACTTCAGAAGAGAATGGGCCACTTGTAGAAGTAATAATGATAATAATAATAATAAAAACAAGCCTTGTGTGATTGACCAGTTGTAACAGGCCATTGAATAGGAAGTTTGCCTATCAACCAGATAGCTTTCAGAGACATACATTCTGGAATGTGGTGTGTATTATGTTTTGTAGAACAACCATATTTTTTTTTAGCCCTGAATAGGAAATCTAAACTTTTAGATTAAGTGGTGGTGGCAGGGCTGGGTGGGATTGCTGTAGTATAATCACATGTCAGCCTTGATTGAATGAATCTGTGATCAAAGGTATTCCAGCTGTTATGATGCTGTTTTTGCCACATCATAGTACATTGTGATTTCAGTGAAATTTGGCTGCTATTACTAACAGAGCGAGTGACCAACAATATAGATGCTTCCTCGTTGGCTCATTAGATATATATATATATATATATATATATTTATTTATATACTGAGGGTGATAAACTTGATGGCGAAACCGGTACACAATTAATTCTTTATTCTGTATATTTTTCATTTTGTCCTACCCGCCTATGCTCTGGTGTTTGCTGAATTTTTTTCTGGAGAACATTATTTTTCTTTGTGGTTGGGTCGTTGATGAACTCCTTCTAGCATACTGGATGTCCACCTAGTGGTCATCCCTTCTTATACGTATATATATATATGCTTGAAGC
Source organism: Octopus bimaculoides (assembly GCF_001194135.2). NCBI lineage: Eukaryota > Metazoa > Mollusca > Cephalopoda > Octopoda > Octopodidae > Octopus > Octopus bimaculoides. Next base: position 51,048,639 of record NC_068995.1, on the reverse strand, counting down.
TAACTTTTTTCCTGCACCTGAATCCTTGGATCTTGCATATATATACATATAATTCTTTTTGTTTTGTTCCAAGGCAGCCCTAATGGGGTAGGCTTGTGATTGCAGGTAGTCCAACCATTTGCTATTTCTAGCAGAGCTAGTGACCTCATAGAGGCTGTCTTGTTGGCCTTATCTTGAAAGGTCATCACAATAGCTACATATCTATCTAGCCAATGAGAGAGCCTCTATATTGATATGTGGTTATATTGAAAGGTTATCAGAAGTTTTGAGGCCTGGCATTTGCAGAGAGTGTGTTCATGAGCAGAGTGGATGTAACATTATAAAATGTTTTGTTTTAATGTTGTTTGGCCCCCAGGTCAGTTCTGAGTAAATAGACCAGTCATGAAAGGCATTCTGGCCTTGACCAGCTCTCCCCACCCCCTTTTTGTTTTTTACTTTTTTCCAGGCAAAATAAATCCAGGAATTACATTATATAAAGCATCTTTATCTTTTTAAAATAGTACAGTGGAATTTGAGAGAAATTCAGTCTCTAATTAAAAAAAAAAATCAGGTGTGACTGTTTGGAAAGTGATAGGAGAAGCTTTTTAGTACATTGGTAGTAATCATGGGGGTGAGAGTGCATAAGAACCTGTGGAACACAACTACATTGAGAAAAATAATGTACTTTTAATTTTATAAATTCGTTAAGATGCCACTCGTGTTAAATTAGTTTCAGTCTTAAGGCTTAGTTTTTTTTGTTTTTGTCAATGAATGGTTTTATAATTGAATGTGTATCAAAATTTCAACTGTGTGAAGGGGGGGGGGTCCCTTTATCTGGTGTAGAGGCTTTCTCTTGGCTCACAACCTTCATCAGGTGTCTTGGGGAAATTTCGAACCTGGGTTCTCATTCCTAAAGAATTTTTCGATGTTGTTATTATTGTTATTATTATTATTATTATTATTATTATTATTATTATTATTATTATTATTATTCAGGTTAAGAGCTCGGGCTACTAACCCCAAAATTCCGAGTTCGATTACAGGCAGTGACCTGAATAATAATAATAATAATAATAATAACATTGAAAAATAGCTTAGGAATGAGAACCCAGGTTCAAAATTTCCCCAAGACACCTGATGAAGGCTGGAGGGTGTATCAGCTGAAACGTGTCAACAACAAACAAGATGAGGACAAATATCCGTCAAATGTAAATAATGTAAATAATGTACCCTTCCTGTTGTTAACTACTTCAGTTGTAAAGTAGGAAGTGACAGCATTTATTGCTCACTTATATTGCCTCAATCAAGTATTTAACACTCACTTTATATGAGTGTGTGTGTGTGTGTGTGTAACCTTATGTAGGCATGTGATTATCAGTGTGTGTCTGTGTGTGTCTGTGTGTGCTCATTCACCTTATTTCTTGAAAGATGTCATTCCATTCCTTTAGTTTCATGTTTGTTGCTAATAATTTAACCTCTGAGTATCTTCTATTCATCGTTACTGTTGCTTATCCCCAGGTCAGTTCTGGTTAAGGCAGATCTATTGATTAAAGACATTTCATCTGTGACCACTCTGTTTTTATTTAGGCATAGTGTAACATGGACTACTTTATCCAATGTGGAGGGTGATACGGGTGCTAATCTTAGCAGATCAAGAAGTCACATAGTGGCTCTCTCATTGGCTCATCTTCTGTATGTTGCTCCACATCAGCCCTCATTAAGCTGATCTGAGATCAGAGGTGTTCCAGCCTGGACCACCCCCACTCCATCTTTTTGTAATGTAAGCCAGGAAGAACATTGTACACTTTATTCTTCATTCATGATGATTTAAGTGAGATTCAGCTGCTATTTCTAGCAGGTCTAGCAACTACATTCAAACTTCCATAGAGTGAAATTTGCTTGCTTCCAGTGTGGGGATTCATGAGATAGAAATATTTTCGTATTCTTGGATAACTGTTATGGTTACCAAAGTGCTTTGTTTCTTTCTTTCATGCATGCATACATACATGCTGCTGCTGCTACTACACACGCACATATGCATGCACACACACACACGCGCACATGCATACAATCACACACATACACACAAGATGAAGTACATTTATTTACTCCCGTTGTATACTCTTGTTTAAATAGCTAATTGAATCAGTTGTGATATGTTCATTATAAGGTGATGATTGCAAGATATATTCCTTCACACCTCCCTAGGAATGCGAATGTGTTAACAGTATCAGATGTTTAACTTAATGGTTTATCGTTTGTCTGTTTGTGTGTGTGTCTGTGTTTCTTAATGAGTTGCTGAATAACAATAAAACTTCTCAGTTCAATCCTTATGTGAAGCTGCTAAAAAAGGCTTTTATGGGGCTTAATTTCACAGAGATAATTATGTAATATACCATGTGCCTGTGTGTGTGTGTGTGTGTGTGTGTGTGTGTGTGTGTGTGTACACATGACAGATAAAACTTGGTATATTTACATATACATATATTTACATATACTTACATATATATTTACATATTCATTCGTTGGTGTAAATAAATGAATAAAATATGTTACGTGGATTGAGTACTCCTTTCTCTTCTTCGTAATTAGAAGTGTGTGTGGAGTGGGGGG
>NC_068995.1:51043131-51045979 GCF_001194135.2 Octopus bimaculoides | reverse complement strand
TTTTTTTTTTTTTTGTTAAAATAAACATTTCCATTTAAAGGAAAATGAAAACTTATTTTGTTGCAACATAATAAAAGAATATACGTACGTGTGTGGAGCGGAGTATTAATTAATTTTATTTAAATATATCTGTTTGTGTTTGTTAATCTTCAAAGGATCTCATTATGGAACATGCAGATTGTTTGGTATTTATCTCCATGACAACATGTAGTTCTGTTACATAGATTAGTTTTAATCTTTTTCAAACTGAATGCAAATGTTTTTCTTTTTCTCTTTTTTGCTTTTGTTTCTGTTGTTTTGTTAAGTTTCATGTATTTTGCTAGTTTCATAAAACACAGATAATCTTCAAGCCTTTTGATAGTTGTTACCTTTTGCCCTCGAGTAAATTAGGCTGAGGCACTATCTTCTACTTGTTGCAGTCATTGGACTGAGCCATGCTGGGGCACCACCTTGAAGGGTTTAGTCAAATCAGCACCAGTAATTATTTTTTAAACCTGGTTCTTATTCTAGTCAGTCTTTTTTGCTGAGTTGCTAAGTTACGGGGATGTAAACAAACCAACATCCTCTCAAAGACTTTGGTCAACCCAAGGCTATCCTAGAAGACACTTGCCCAAAGTTCCACACAGTGGGACTGAACCCTGAACCATGTGGCTGGGAAGCAAACTTCTTACCACAAAGCCACATGCCACACCTGTGCCTATATCCATCTCATTTTAAGACAGCAGAGTGTGATTTAAGAAAGATATAGTCACTATATCTAGTTGGTGATTTGAGGGAGATTTGGTGATAATTTCTAGCAGGTCAAGTAACCATGGAAAGGTTTCCTTGTTGATTTGCCAAGTTTTGTATTTTTATTATTTCTTGAAGTAATATTCTTCTTCTTATTATTTCTTTATTGTTGTTGTTATTATTTCTTGTTTAGCGGCATTTCACCCATCCTTACGTTCTGAGTTCAAACTCTGTTAAGGCTGATTTTACCTTTCCTCTTTCCAGGGTCAATAAAATAAGTATCAGTTGGGCACTGGGGTCAATGTAATTGACTTATCTCCTCCTTGATCTGGCTGACCTTGTGTCAAAATTTGAAATCATTATTATTATTATTTCTTGGTCATCCCTCATCCAACAGACCTGAGATCAAAAATTTTAGGGTCATATGTAGTTATATGATTTCTAAGAATACATTACACAATAAATTGTTTCCTTTAGATAACTGGGTATCTTTTGAGAGAGATTTGGCAGCTATTTCTAGCAGATTGAGCAACTATATAGAAGAAGGGTGGGGGGAAACTTTGTAGGGTGGCGGGCAAAAATTTCCAAAGAGAAAGGTCTGCGGACAGATCACGAGTTCTAACTCTTATATCTGTGTAAATCTTGTATGTCTTTGTATAAGATATATTAATAAAGATAAGTTTAAGACATTAAATTAACGTGTAACACCTTCATTAACACCGCCACTGAATTTAGGACGTTTATATTACTTATGGGGTATTCTAAATTTTTCAGCTAGAGTGTAGTTGGGTCTCAAGGGGGAGGTACAAATCTAGCAATGTGTGTTTTATAGTAGAAATAAAACTTCCATTCAAATGACAATTACCAGACGATTTTCTGTTGGAGTTTAACCATTTTAAGTTGTGTTAAAAAGTGACCTATGTATGTGTATGTATATATGTATGCACATCTATATGTGTGTCTGCTCCTCCTCCACTTAGCAATCAGTGTTGGTTTGTTTACATCCTCAGCAGTAGTTCAGCAAAAGAGTTTTTTAAGTACCAGATCCGAAAGAAAAAGAAGTATTGGGGTCAGTTTATTGGACTCAAAACCGATCAAGGCAGTGCTCCAGTATGGTCACACTCCAATGACTGAACCATGTAAAAGGAGATAAAAGAAGTCTTTTAGTTTTTTTTTTAATGTTTAGATACTTGATCGGTGTTTGGAACTTGGTTCTTTGACTGACCGAGCATGTGCCTGTCTGACGACTGCACTAAATTGATAGTGTCTTCCTGCAACCATAGAAGAATGGCACCAATAGAGAATGGTGATGGCCACGGCGATGGCATCAGTGCACATGCATGTGTGTGTGGAGGGGTGTCTTGTAAGTGATAGCATAGCATGAAGATGCAACAAAGTTCATCCATGGACGGACTCTGCCTGCTCGTTGTGGTGATGATACTGTTGACGGCAAATCATTGAGGGTAATCTAGCATATCTGCCCGAGCCATCTGGTTGTTTAATGATGGTGTTGCTAATGTTGTTGTTGTTGGTGGTGGTGGTGGTGCTGCTGCTGCTGCTGATGATGATGATATTCAAGATGATGATTGTCATCATCATCATCATCCCTCTGTCCTTTGTTTTCCTTCTCTGTCATCTGGTAATAAAATACACATGTATTTGTTGATTGATAGATATTGTCTAGTATTTATCCAGCTATAGGAATGGTTAATATTAGCAGAGATATAAATTATATTCTAGAAGATATTATTCATAGAGTTGATGTAATTTTTCTCTTTTCTTCCTTTCTGTCTTTGTCTTTCTTTCTTTCTTTTTTCATCTTCTAAGGAAGAATATACCGGAATGATTCAGTGCCATTGTTTTGCTTTTATTATTTCTGCTGGAATGTCATATTTATGTAGCTTCGTTTTAATCACCTCCACCATCACCCTATCAGTCTTTCTGTCTACCCAGGTTTGCTCTCTCTCCCTCTCTCTCTCTGTCCCTCCCCCCTCTCTCTCTTTCTACAATATATATATATATATATATATATATATATATATATTATTTGAAAGGGTTTTATGACTAGTGTATGTGTACATAGTTTTCATTCCTCACTCTCCCTATCCCCCTCACTCAT
>NC_068995.1:51039948-51042229 GCF_001194135.2 Octopus bimaculoides | reverse complement strand
GTAGTGGGTGCTTTTACGTGTCACCCGCACGAAAACGGCCACGCTCGAAATGGTGTCTTTTATGTGCCACCCGCACAAGCCAGTCCAGGGGCACTGGCAACGATCTCGCTCGAAAATCCTACAGGAGATATATATATATATATATATGTGTGTGCATATATATATATGTGCATATATATATGTCCATATATATATGTGTATATATATATATAGGCGCAGGAGTGGCTGTGTGGTAAGAAGCTTGCTTTCCAATCTCATGCTCCAGGTTCAATCCCACTGCGTGGCACCTTGGTCAAGTGTCTTTTTTTATAGCCTTGGGCCGACCAAAGCTTTCTGAGTTGATCTGGTAGACGGAAACCAAAAGAAGGCCATCATATAGTAGTTTTAGGCTCACATGTGTTAGGTTGTGGATTCAATTCTCAGAACAGGAGGTGCATTGTGTCCTTGAGCAAGGCACTTCATTCCAATGAGCTAAAAATGAGTACCAGTGACATGAGGTGTCGACCTTGCAACACTGGCATCCCGTTCAAGAGGGAGTCTGAAAGTCCACTTAAGCACCATAGAAACTGGAATAAACTCTAGCTTTAACTTAAAGTATAGTTAATCTGAGAAAGAAGAGACAACAGCATTAACTGCCCTTCTCCATCCCCTGTTATTTCCAATACTTCACTCTAAGAATATTCTAAATGGCTATGAGTACTGCCTCTTCACCTGAGATTTATTCACACGTATGTGACCCATTGTCACTTCTGAGGAAACTGAAAATGGAATAAAACTGGAATAAATCATTTTGTCATGAAAATGGAATAAAACTGGAATAAATCATTTTGTCATGAAGAAGAAAATGAAAGGCCCTGCACGAAATGTTAGGCTTCTAACCTTCTAATTTTTAATCTGAGTGTTTGTAGTGGTGTTTAAATGTACCCCAGAATCTAGTTAGACATTTTTTTACTAGGTAACATTTGAGGTTGAGATAGGTTTTAAACGTTAACTCTCTTAAAAAGATATCTTTCCAAACCAAGGACCATCTTTCAGTTTAGCAGGATTGCTCCTCTTGGACGTTGGTGCTATTTCCCTTATGAAGAGTTAGCTTCAATGAAGGAATGCTTCTGTAAAATCAGTTCCTTCAATATTTCATATGTAAATGTCTGAATTTTTAAAACAATTCCAGATATACTAGCTTCAGGAAAAAAAACCATTGTGAGTGTGGGAAATTAGCTGACTAGTGTTAATATGCAGGGTTTTTTTTTTTATTGATTGATTTATTTATTTTCTATATTTGTTTTGTTTAACTGTCTATGGCCATTTTTAAAGTTCATTTAAATTATTGTATAAGAAAATTATGCAAGGCTTGCTCTGAATTAATTTTAATATTCTTGTGACTAGAGAGAACATGTAACTCTAGCAACTGAAGGATTAGTTAACTCTCGTTCAACTTCTTGTCAGGTATAGCCACACAATGCTGCCTTATTCAATTTGATTACATGTTGTTTCACTGTCACACTATTTATATCAGTAAATATGGGGAATAAATTATTTGGTGGTTTAGATTTGACAATTGTTGTGTGAGGAAAATTATACAGCACACAATAGAGCAGCAATATGAATTAATTATATGTAATACATTATGTTTTACCTCAAAATTATTTTAGAGCAAAGCTAAAAATAATTTCTTATAAAGAGTTATTTTGTATAGTCTATTGTGTGTTATATGAGAAGAGATACACTGGAGAAAAGATGAGTGTACAGAGTGGGCTTAGCTGGGGATATTTAACAAAAATTAGCTGATGAAAATGTATAGAGGTTATTCTAGTACCCAATAATAAGAGTAGCATGACTTAATGTTGTGAATGTCTATGCACTGAATAAACTGTCACTCAAAAAGAAAACATAAGCTATATTTTCTTAGGCATTCTACAAGGTCTGGTTAGCATAAGTAAGGCTATATTTTTCTGATGAGATCTAATAACACTGAAACATGTCCAGAGCTGTCACCTACCACATCAAAGATCAGTTGCTTCCCAATGATGCCCCCATTTAATTTTTAATCACTTCAGGCTTAAAAAATAAAAATAGATATGGGGGAGGGGGGTCAATTGATTTGACTAAAAAAAGTTCTTGAAGGCAGTGCCCCAACATGGCCGCAGTCTAATGACTGAAACAAAAAAATATATATATATGCATATACTCATTTATTATTTGTTTTATATATATATATATATCTATATATATATATATACACACATATATATATATATATATATATATATATATATATATA